>NW_006408783.1:3375004-3375757 GCF_000296735.1 Chrysochloris asiatica
TTGTTGTTGTTAAGTGCCAGTGGAGTTGATTCTGATTCATAGTGACCCTGTTTAGGGTTTCCGAGGAGCAGCTGGTGAGTTTGAACTGCCTAAATTGCAGCTCAAACTGACCTTGCAGTCCAGCACATTATCCTATAGTGAGCAGCGGTTGGTTGACAAAGATGAACTCCAATTACTACGAGATTTTACTTCTGTATTTCCAGGAATCCAGAGCTACAGGTGGACAGAGAGCCTGTGGCAGGCACCATTTTCATCCATCTACCAAAAAACCTCCATCAGTATTTCACAACACTGCCTACAGCTCAATACATCTAAAAACAAATCTATCAATTGTCCCCAAAGACCGACTCTCCTGGCTAACCTTGACGTTTGTGATAACTATGCTATCACAGTGCCAAATACTAGAAACAATAGCGTCGCCTTGGATACTGCTCTTTTTCTGCCTTCCTTTATAAAGTAACTATTCTGGGTTTTCCCTATAGGGTTTTCCTTACCAATTCCAGTGCAACACTCATTTGATGCTTTTTTCCTCAAGAATGAACAACCCTTCTAAGGAAACTCCTTGTTTTCTGCCTATTACCTTTCAAACCATCTGGCAAACATACAGCTTTCCAGCTCCAAAATCCTTGCCAAACTTCCTGTTGTTTACTGCATAATGTCCTAATTCTGCTCACCTTTGTTGTCTGGTGCCATCGAGTCAGTATCAACTCATAGTGACCCTATTGACAACAGAATGAAACACTGCCCGGTCTT
>NW_006408783.1:3380639-3382180 GCF_000296735.1 Chrysochloris asiatica
AAAAAAAAAAAAATTGTTCTGTTGGGCCAATTAAATTCAAGGCAGAGAAGTCAGTTTAGAAGGTTATGGAGACTTCTGACACTTTTGGAACCCCAAAGGGGAAATCTTGATAGATTTTCTCAAAGGACACAGGGCAATCATGGAGATTTGTTAGGAAAGTTTTTAAAAGACTGAAAACTGCATTGGTGAGAAAAAAAAGTCATGAAAGTTGCACAGAAAATAGTTTTCATGACCATGATGCATTCTTTGGAGGTAACAGGGATCCCATTGCCTTACAAGAATTTATTGGTAATCCTTACCACAGCCACCCTACATTCCTGATATTAGCCCCTCAGAATTATTTTTGTTCCCCAAATTCAAAATACATTTAAAGTGAACACAATTTGAGTCCCTTGAAGATGCTCAAACTGTCATAATTACGTGGTGTAAATCAAAGAAAACAGAATTCTTCAGGGAAGGTTAGAAAGATAGAAGCACTGCCTTCAGAAGTGTATAGTTCCAGATGGAGCATATGTTGAAATTTTTATTTAATAAAGGTGTCTATGACTTAAAACAAACAAACAAACAAAAAATCGTTACTGGTGGCAAAACATGGATCCATCACTAGGAGCCTGAGAGTAAACAGCAGGAGTATAGAATGGAAACATCCACAATCACTGACCAAGAAAAGGTTCAAAAATCAACCGTCAGCTGGAAAATGGATGCTACAGTTCTTTGGAATGCTCAAGAGCTAGTACTGAAACACTACCTGGAAAAGGTGAGCTCTGGTAGTGTAGTGGTTACGAATCGGGCTGTGAACCGCAAGGTCAGCAGTTTGAAACTGCCAGCTGCCCCGCAGGAGAAAGATGAGGCTTTCTGCTCCTGTAAAGATTCACAGCCTCAGAAACCCTGTACAGGGTCGTTATGAGTCGGAACCGACTCGACAGCACTCAACAACAACAACCTGGAAAAAGGTTCAACAATCAACAGTGCTCTTTACAATGAGAACTGAAGCCTAAGTTTCGGATGAAATACAGAGGACTGCTATCCAAGGCTTTTGTAATCTTGCATGACAACGCACATCTGCACACCTCTGCCCACTCTGTTTACATTCTGCAAAAAACATCATTTTGAGGTGTTAAAGCATCCTCCCTATTGTCCTGATCTTGCTCCATCAGACTTTCACCTGTTTGGTCTCCTGAAAGCAACCCTTTGAGGATGAAGATTCACCTCGGATGGAGGAAAGAAGACAACTGTGCATTTGTGTCTCATCTCACAGCTCAATCTAAAACATTTTTGAATACAGGAATAAGAGAGCTTGCTGACAGATGGAAAAAGTGTGTTGTAAAGCAAGGAGACTGTGTCAAAAAATGATGTATTTGTCTTTTCTAAAAGTTGATTAAAATAAATTGTATAGTCAGAGTGTGAATAATTTTTGACTCAACCATATATATATATATATGGTGGTGTTTATGTGCTATGGAGTTGGTTCTGACTCATAGCGACCCTGTACAGGGTTTCCGAGGCTGTAAATCTTTACAGGAGCAGAAAGCCTCATCTTT
>NW_006408783.1:3383622-3410587 GCF_000296735.1 Chrysochloris asiatica
CCAAATTTCTTGGCAGAGATGAGTGAGTGCCTCCTGTGCCGCCTCACTTTCTTGGTTTTGTGACCAAGAGTCCTGGTGAGGTAGTGGGTTATGCATTGAGCTGCTAACTGAAAGAGCAAAAGTTCGAATCCACCAGTCACTCTGTGTAAGAAAGATGAGGCTTTCTGCTACTTGAAGATTTACAGCTTAGGAAACGCTAGGTAGAGTCAACGTAAGTTGAAACCAAACCAACTTGACAGCACTTAACAACAACAAATACATTTAGATATATACATATATTTTGTTGTTGTTAAGTACCCAGTAGTTGGTTTTCACCCATAGCGATCCTGTATAGGGTTACCAAGGAGTGGCTGGTGGGTTTTGAACCACCAAGATTGTGGTTAATGGTCCAATACTTATTCTACAGCACCACACCCTCTTCAATTTGTCATTTCCGGCATAGTAAACTATATGATTGTCTGATTCAAAATGGCCAATACCAGTCCATTTCAACACATTAATGCCTAGGATATCGCTCTCTATTTGTTTCCTTTTATTTTTGATGACTTCCAATTTTCCTAGATTCACACTTGGTACATTCTATGTTCTGATTTATTAATGTTTGCAGCTGTTTCTTCACATTTTGCATTGTGCCACATCCACAAATGAAGGTCCCCCAAACTTTGCTCCATTCATATCATTATGGTCAGCTCTACTTTGAGGAGACAGCTTTTCCCCAGTTGTATTTTGAGTGCCTTCCAGTTTGACAGTCTCATTTTCCAGCACTATGTCTGACAATGCTTTGCTGCAATTCATAATGTTTTCGGTGACTAACCATTTAGAAGTGGTCTGCTTCTCCTTCCTAGGCTGTCTTCATCTGGAAGCTCCACTGAAATTTGTCCCCCATGGATGACCCAACTTGTATTTAAAATTTCAGTGGCATAGCTTCCAGCATCACAGCAACATTCAAGCCACCACCGTAAGACAAACTGATAGGTGAGTTGTGGTATCAGATGCCAACAGAGAACCAATTCATTCCAGGCAAAAGGACACATTTGATCAATTATAGAATCTCAGAATTGGAGAGAAGGAGTCATTCTGAGTACAAAACAATGCCTTTCACATATATATAGACTTATCTTGGAATCTGCCTACATTTACCACATTGTATAAAGGGAAATGAAGGTACTTTAACATTGTATATTAAAATTCAGTATGGTACTAGGACCGAAGCAAGTTGCACTTGTTTTCCTCCAAGCAGAACTGGCAACTTGGTAGCAGTGCCAGCTGGAGGTGGCAGGGCAGCAGCAGGGCCTGCCAGGAGACTGGGGAAGGAGGAAAAGGATGGCCAAGGTGGTTTCTGACAGATGTGGCTTTACCCGGGAGATAATATAGCCCTAAGACCAGCAGCGATGGTTTCACTATACACAATGCATCTAGCGGAAGCCACAGAGCTATTAGTAGAATCCTGTAGACCAAATTCCTGAGGCTTAACTCCTGAGAACTCCAGAAATGTATGAGAAAGGTAGCAATCTTGTAGACAGTTGAAATTCTGTATTATCGGGTAGGGGGGTGGGGGGCAAGAGTCAAAGAAAGACAAATGATTCTGCTAAACATGGCCACTCTGTATGTAAATCTAGTGTAGGGAGTCCCCAGATACACACAAATGACTATACATACCACTGGGTATTATAGATGTTATCTCAAACTCTTTGTTACTATTGTACCATATATAATCTTTGTCTTGGCTCTAACCACATGTGATAAGTAATGTAGATAACTCTGTCTAAACAACTTGGCCATTGTTCAAGGAGTTTTTGGGAATGGTATGAGTGTGTACTATTCTTTTGAGGGCACAACACAAAGGGAGGCATTACTCATTAGTTTTTGCCCCATGAAGAGTGTAAAATCTGGAAACGTGAATGGGGTTTTGCCTCTCTAGAGCTAGAACCTCCATCTTTTCATGGCGTAGAAAGTTAAACATGGCCACTTAGTTTCTTCTATATTCTGAATTAACAACCTAGCTGCTTCCCAGAGGAAATTAATGAAGAGTGAGTGTGGAAGGTGTTATGTTGTTGTTTTTGCTAAGTGCTGTCAAATCAGTTCCTACTCCTAGCGACCCTGTATAGGGATTCCGAGAAGTGGCTGGTGAGCTTGAACTGCTGACCTTGTGGTTCAAACTGACCTTGCAGTCCAGCGCATTAACCATAATGAGTGCTGGTGTGGAACTGTAGGATAGGCACTGGACCAAAAGGTCAGTTTGAACTGAAGGCTGGTGATTCAAATTCACCAGCTGCTCCTCAGAAACCCTACACAGAGTTGCTATGAGTTGAACCAATTCGACGGCACTTAACAACAACAATAATGAAAAAGTGTTCTCTCCAACTACGCTCTAGTAGTAAAAACTATTGTGATAGGATCAGCTATTATAATATTTTCACAAGTTATCGATAATAGACTAGGAATGCTTCCTCCCAAAGGATAACTTCAGTGAAACAAAACACAAGGCAATGTAGCCTCAGACAAAATGTTTTCTGTCCATGTGCTTTTACAGGCTGATTTTAACTAAGGAGTAATTATCCACCAGTGGTCATTTCTTTCCTTATGAAGAGAATGGAAGTGGCAGCTGAGGCTCGGTGGTACCAGCCCAGGCAATCCTACAATGTCACCCCAAAACCACATCCTGGCCACAATAACTAGGCAAGTGTCAAGAGGATAAAATCTGATCGCGTTTATTTCTGTATCTTTCACAGACAACTGTCAAATACATTCCCGTGAAGCCTGACCAAGAGGAAAAAAAACCCAAAACCCTATAGCATATCAGTATCAGCGTGTATCTATGTATACACAAATTAGCAGTAAGTACCCTTCAAAGAGGAGGTTCCCATTAGTTCAGTGACTACACTACATTACAGTTCATTTGCTCTTGGTCTAATCCTTTCATGCTTTCAGTGGTTTAGCAGCAGGAACCCACCAGAGGAGACCCATCCAGACAAGATGAGACAACATACAATTATCATCTTTACTATTCCCACTTAGAAAATTGACTACTATTCATGTCGAACAATTAAACCAGATTTTCTGGCACTCTACTTCCAATTCATGGGTCTGAAGAAAGGAACTGCAAGAGGATGAGGTCACTGTGTAATGGGGAAGACACCAAAGAGTCTGTACCCATTATAAACCTGTCGTTAAACACTGAGCCCATTCATTTCTTACATTCTGTGTTCCCTCTTTCCAGTAAGGCAATATCAGTAGTCTCGGGTTCCTACAGGCTGCTTGGTGAGCCAGAGAATCTCTGTCTGGAAGATTCATTTCACGAATGTGTTTATCTACATATTGAATTCCTAGTATGTACAGGACACCCTTAAGGGGTGGGGAGAGGGTTTGCCATGCTATAGGTCCATCTCAAAGGTGAAACTAGTTCAGAGGTAGATATATACAACTTGAGAAGGTGAAATTCCAAAACAATGCCCGACATGTCACAGGATATAAAAGAGCCCCAGGAAAAGTGCCTGTTCATTCATTTTCTGCATCCATCCATTCATTGTGTGTGTACGTAGCATTGCATGGCAAGCTTTGTGCTAGGTACTACAATAGCAACCATGAGGCAGAACTCACTCTCCAGTAAAAGAGAAAGAACAGTGCATGAGCGATTCTAAAATCAAAAACAAAAACATAAAATGGGATTATCACTAGGATTTATAGCCAGGAGGGGCTTTGATGTTAAATTCAATCCCAAAGTAGGCCAGGCAGATGGGACCAAAGCTGTTTGGGATTAGGATCCAGTTTTCTTTCTAGCTACCACTTTCTCTCATCTCATTTTGATCTTGTCCCCATTTCTCCACTCCATGGAGTTAACTTTGGTAAAGACAATATTTCTATGTATTTTAGCTTTTCCACTGGTAGCGTAGTGGTTACGAATAGGGCTGCTATCCTCAGGGTCAGCAGTTCGAAACTACCAGCTGTTCCGTGGGAGAAAGATAAGGCTTTCTGCTCCCATAAAGATTTACAGCCTTGGAAACCCTGTGTAGGATCCATAGCACATAACCACCACCACCACCACTGACCTCAGCCTAAGGTGCATCATGGTGATTTTGTAACCAAATCTGTTGCAGTGTTTTCTAATTTAAAGATAACCCAGCTATATTGCATGAACTGAATTTTTCAATCATCATTTGATCTAAGGACTAAGGTGTGTCTAACCTAAGTCATAGTATTTTCAACTACTTCATATGCATACAAAAGCTGAACAATGAATATGGAAGACCAAAGAAGAATTCAAGTCTTTGAGTTTTGAGTTTTGATTTTAGTGAAGGATATCAAATATCCAGAAGAATGAACAAATCTGTGTTCGAAGAATTACAACCAAAATACTCCTTAGAAACAAGGATGGTGAGTCTTTGTCTCACATATTTTGGCCATGTTACCAGGAGGGACTCCTCCCTGGAGAAGGGCATCATACTTAGTAAAGTAGAGGATCAGTGAGAAAGAGGAAGATCCTCAAAGATCTTGATACACTGGATTGGTAGATTGGCTGCAACAATGGTTTCAAACACAGCAGCAATGTGAGGCTGAGGGAGGACCCGGCAGTTATTCATATCACCACTATGAGTCTGAACTGATTCAACAGTACCAACAACAGCAACAAGGGACAGCAATGAATGAGACTGCAAATCTAGCTTTTAGCTTGAGAATAGTTAAAAGTATGACTATGTTCTACATCTTTGTTGCAACTCAATGATTCACTTGAACCCATTTTATCAATAATTCCAATGATTATTGTTCTTCATGGCAAAGCCTTTATCATTCAGATTACATAAGTTCTACTATATAAGTTCTTGGCAGAAAGCAGAGAATATCAGAAAGATGTTTACCTGTACTTTATTAACTACACAAAGACTTTCGATTGTGTGGATCATGACAAGCTATGGACAACATTGCAAAGTATGAGTATTCTGGAACACTTAATTGTGCTCATGAGGAATCCATACATGGACCAACAGGCAGTTGTTCAAACAGAACATGGGAACATTGAATGTTTTAAAATTAAGAAAGGTGTGCAACAGGGTTGTATTCTTTCACCATACTTATTCAACCTGTATGCTGAGCAAATAATCTGAGAAGCTGGGTTTTATGAAAACAAAACAACAACAACAAAAAAAACAACACGGCGTCAGGATTGGAGGAAGACTCATTAACAACCTGCAATATGCAGATGATACAACCTTGCTTGCTGAAAGTGAAAAGGACTTAAAAACATTTGCTGATGAAGATCAGGGAGCACAGCCTTTGGTATGGATTACATCTCAATGTAAAGAAAACAAATATCCTCACCACTGGACCAACGGAGAAAAGATTGAAGTTGTCAAGGACCTCATTTTTCTTGGATCAACTATCAACACTCATGGAAGCAGCAGTCAAGAGATCAGACAACGTATTACACTGTCCTGTAAGGTTGCTATGAATCTGAACCAACTCAACAGCCGTGGGGTTTAAGATCCCCACCCCCACCACCCAGGGTCATAGGATGCAAGAGTTGTCAACAAAGTGATGGACCAATGCAATCCTTCAAGGTTCCCAGAAGCCACTATGTTTGGGGAGATTTTTGTCCTGTTTTGTTGTTGTTATTAGGTGCTGTCAAGTTGGTTCTGACTCACGGAGAGCCTCTGCACAACAGAACGAGACACTGCCCAGTCCTCCTCATGATTGTTATTTTGATCTCAGTGTTGCTGCCACTGCATCAATCCATCTTTTGGGGGCTCTTCATAGTGTATGTTGACCACCCACCTTAACAAGCACGATGTCCTTCTCTAGGAACTGATACTTCCTGACAAATGTACAAAGAGCCAGAGGTGAAGGCTCAGCATCCTCGCTTCTAAGAAGGGGATTATTTCTAATTCTTCAGACTTTCAGTTTTCTACATCAAATGTATTGTGTTTTGCTTCTGCATTTGTTCTACTCAAAGCTCACTGAAGGCAGCATATTTGTCCTAAAATCCAATGAATGAGAAAAAGATGCTCGTCCTCTTGAGACTTACTGTCATTTACAAATTTTTAAAACTACAGCTAGAATATACAACAATTTTTGTTTCATTTTAAAGATTGATTGAGTGATTAGTAACTGCCTTGTAATGGTATCCTAGATCACAGAAAATGATCATTGAAAAGAAACCTACAAGGGTTTCCTGACCTCTCCTGCTACAATCCAAGACCAATAGACATCTTGGTTTTTATTGTATTGATCTTTAAATTTTAAATTATTTTAGTTGTTTAAAATACTATTTTCTTTAAAGAACTTTAATCTGGTGATAGTGTGCCTCTTGGTTAATTTTCATTAGTATTTATCTGGGTCTCTCTTCCCTGGACTGTGCCTCAGCAGGAATCATCTCATGTAAGGCATTTTACTCTTAGCAACTGCAGCTTCTTTAAGGCTTTCAATCACTAATAAAATGATTGTCACATGGAAGTTTTTCTAGCATGACTTTTCTCTTCCCTAGAGAATAGTACTGCCTCTCACTCACCCTTCTTTCATTAGCTATAAACTTCTCCCCAGAGGGAAGAGACTTTTAATAGGAGTCAGAGTGAGTGTATGAGAAGGAAGAAAAGATTTCTATGCTTGCTTCTCTGAGCAAAGGCCCAGGAGTTTGGCCATCCAAGGAACACTATAGCTATGTGAGTTTATTCACTTTAACAAAGGCCAATCCTATTGCTTGCATGTGTGTGTTTAAGATCAACACAAACAAAATTAAAAATTAAAAGCCTTGGTGAATGAGAAAAAGAAAATGTCAAGGGGAAATAAAATCTTTATTCTCATTTATTTTTCTCATTAAAAAGAGTTTTAACTGGACTGCTGTTGTTAAGTGTTCATCAAATCGGTTCTGACTCATAGCAACCCTGTATAGAGTTTCTGAGGAGCGGTTGGTAAATATGAACCACCGACCTTGCAGCTCAACCTGATCTTTTGGTCCAGTACATTATCCCACAGAACTCCAAAAGAATTCACCCTTGTGGCCCTGTTTTTAGCCAAGCAATAGATAGGTTTATGTTGTTGTTAAGTGCAATTGAGTTAGTTCTGACTCATAACATCTCTGTATTGAGGTTCGAGGAACAGCTGGTGAGATTGAACTGCTGACCTTGTGATTCAAACCGACCTTGCAGTCCAGGGCATTAACCCGCAGTACCACACCAAGACTTTTTAGTTAGATTAGTAGGATATTTCTAGGCTTTCAGTGTTTTTGTATTCTGTGTATTTGGATTAGGGGCTGCTTTCAGGTTACATGGGGAATGAAGCTTAAATGAATTTGGGTGCTCCCATTAGGAAAAAGATGACAAAATTATACATACAAAATAGATACGACGTGAACCTTGCTTACTTTCACTACCTTCCTGTTTCTGGTGCCAGGACTCCCTCATTCTGAGATGCAAATTCTAGCCCTCTACCTTCAAATTCTGACTTGAATTGAAAGAGAAAAATAACATATCCCCTTTTTTTGTACCTCACAAGCACAAAAGAAAGGCATCCTGACAAATGTAAGTTATGACCTTTTTAACCAGGGTTCAATTAGAAAAACAAAATTCACTCAAGGTGGAATAGATTATACCAAGGAGACTTCCAGCAAGATGGCAGAATACACAGACATGCTACACAGATTCTATATAACCAAGATACAGAAGACCGAATGAAATAGATGCTGATGACAGAGGCCTGGAATCCTCAGCTTCAAAGGAGAGAAAGGGATAGAGAAGTGGGTTGAACACTTACTAGGAGAAGGAGCTGATGAGGAATGGCAAAAAATGAGGACAGGGAAACTGTGTTGATCTGCCAGGAACTATCAGAGCATGGAAGTAGATGCACAGTTCTCCATTCACTATTCATGCAGCCCTGTTTCCAGTGAGTTTGACTGTTGTTGACTGCTGTCTATTGTTAATCAGATGGTGTTGTTGTTGTGAAGTGCCATCGAGGGGATTCCAACACATAGCGACCCTGTATAGGGTTTCCGAGGAGCAGCTGGTGAACTTGAACCACCAACTTTTCAGTTCAAACGCTTTTGCAGTCTGACGCATTAGCCCACCACACCACATCAGGAATCGGATGGTATAGGGACTGTATTGACACTTAGCCAGTGAGTGGGGGCAGAGTTACCTTTTGTGTTGCTGAAAAATGGTAAAAATGAATCAAGTCATTGGTCTTGCAAATGTCTGTCTCCAACATCATTTCTTTCCCCCCAGCCATATTTTCCAACTACTGATCCTTCCTCTTTGTTTCCAGCCTTTGCATTCCACTAACCATCTAGGCAGCATGCTTGATCTAGTTCAGACTTAAGGAGTTGGTAGAATTTTTCAGTTTCATTGTCACTGACTTTAGTGGTTGGTGTGTAAATGTGAACAATAGTGTTATTAACTGGTCTTCCTTTTGTTGCCCAATCTGTGCCAACTCATAGCGACTCTGTACAGGGTTTCCATGGAGTGGCTGGTGAGTTTGAACCTCTGACCTTGTGGTTAACAGTCCAGTGTGTATCATATAGGGCCATACCAGGACTTGGATCTTCCTTTTAGGTGTATAGATATTATCTTATCACAGAGAGCACTGCACTTCAAGATAAATTTTGAAATTTTATTTTTGACAATGAATGCTCTGCCATTCCTTTTGACTTCCTGGCACGGTTAATCATATGATTGTCAGATAGAGATTGTGCAATACCAGTCCATTCAGCTCACTAATGCTAGTATAGCATTCTTTATGTGCCCCATTTCATTGTTGACGACTTCCAATTTTCCAACATTCATACTTCGTACATTGCATGCTCTGAACATTAACGGGTAGTTGCAGCTATTTATCCTCATTTTGAGTTGTCCTCCACGAGCAACTAAAGGCCCCAAAGCATTGCTACATTCATGTCATTATGACCAACATTATTTTGAAGATGCAGCTCTTCCCAAACATGTCTTGAGTGCCTTCAAACCTGAGGGGCTCATCTACCAATACTATATCTGATAATGTTCCGCTGCTATTCCTAAAGTTTTCATTTTACAACACTGCATCTGACAGTGTTCTACTGCTATTCATGTTTCCCAGTGGCTAACCATTCCAAATATTGTTTCTATTAAGTGCCATCCAGTTGGTTCTGACTCACAGCGACCCTGGATAGGGTTAGGAGTCATGGTGTGGTGCTATGGGATAAGCACTGCACTACAAGTTCCCTTTGAACTTCCAGGTTGGTGGTTCAAAACCCCACCAGTCCTCGAAAACCCTATACAGTGTCACTATGAGTCAGAACTGATTCTATAGCATTTAACAACAACATAGGGTTTCTGAGGAGCTGCTGTTGAGTTTGAACCACTGAACTTGTCGTTAGCAATCCATTGCTTATCCAACAGTGCCACACCATAACTCTGCCACACCAGGACTCTTTCAGAATATTGTTAAGCGCTGTCAAGTTGGTTCCAACTCATAGTGACCCTGTACAGGCTTTCCAAGGAGAAGCTGGTGAGTTTGAACTACTGACCTTGTGGTTCAAACCAACGTTGAGATTGAGTGCTTATCCACATCACTGGGGCTATTGCAGATGTATTCCACACATGTTGTTGTTGTTGTGAAGTGCTGTCTAGTAGGTTCCAACCCATAGCAACCCTGTATAGGGGTTCCAAGGAGTAGCTGGTGAGCTTGAAATACTGACCGACCTTGCAGTTCAAATGGCTTTGCAGTCTGGCACATTAACCCACAGTGCCACACCAGGACTCCATTCCACACATAGAGGCAAAAACCCTGGTGAAGAAACCATACATGGCAAAGAGAAAGGGGAGGACTAATGTGGCTTCACCTTTTTCTTAGCTTCGAATCTCCCCCTAGGGTCCCCAACTGGTAAGGATATCTTGGAAATGTTCCCCGTGCTTCCAGAGTAGTTGAGGGGCAGGGATAGGCCTGATAGTAAACTGACTTCTGTCCAGCATCGTCTCCTTTTATGTGTTTATGATATAACCAGACAAACAGTCCAAGGGAATTCTGTCTAAAGAGGATTCTTAACTGGTAATTGTGGCTCTTTCTAAGGAGTCCCTATTGATAGTGACAAGGTCAGCAGTTTGAATCCACCAACCACGTCATGGGAGAAAGAGGAGACTTCCTACCCACTTAAAGATGTCCAGCCTCCGAAACCCTATTTAGGGCCACTATGAGTCATAATTGACTCAATGGCAGTGGGTTTATGGCTCTTTCTACAAGTCCTGGTGGTACAGTGAGTTCAGCATTAAGCTGTTAACTGTAACATTGGCCGTTCAAACCCACCAGCCACTCTATGGAAGGAAGACAAAGCTGTCTGCCTCCATAAAGAGTTACAGGGTCAAAAATCCTAATAAGCAGTTCTACTCTATCCTGTAAGGAGCTCTGGTAGCGTAGTGGTTACGAATCGGGCTGCGAACCTTAAGGTCAGCGGTTCGAAACTACCAGCCGCTCCGCAGGAGAAAGATGAGGCTTTCTACTCCCGTAAAGATTTACAGCCTCGGAAACCCTGTACAGGCTCGCTATGGGTCGGAACCGACTTGACGGCACTTAACAACAACAACAACAACTCTATCCTGTAAGGAGCTCTGGTAGCAGCTAGTTCAAATCCATCAGCGGCTCCATGGAAAAAAGATGAGGCTTTCTGCTCCCATAAAGATTTATAGCCTTGGAAATCCTTTGCAGGGTCGCTATGAGTCAGAACCAACTCCATGGTACATGACCACCACCACCACCATCACTCTATCCTGTATGGTCTTATGAGTAGGAACTGACTCAACAGCAGTGCGTTTTGGGTAATGGCTCTTTCTAGATGTTGTAGTTGCTCTAACGTGAAGTGACTCTGTATTGTACTCCAATGTTCGTTCCCACCAAAGAGCCCAATGCACACACGCACATTAACAACATATTTGAAAACTCACACATACTCAGACGCACATCAACCAGTTGTTGTAAGGCTGATTTGACTCATGGTAACCACATTGTGTTGAGTAGAACTGTGTTCCATAGGAGTGTTTTTTTTAAAGTTTATTTAATTGGTGCTGAGAATAGACACAGTAAAACAGACACCAATTCAACAGATTGTTCCACAGGCACAATTTTGTGATCGTGATTATATTCTTTGTGCCGTGCAGCCATCTTCCCCCTCCTTTTCTGAGTTGCTCTTCCCTCATTAACATCAGCTCACGGCCCATTAAGGTTTCTATCTAATCTAATCATTCAAGTTGCTGCTGTCCCTGGCATCCCACATAGATAGTTCTTCAAGAAGCATAAAGTTCAAGGTGGACATTTTTTTTTACTAGTTAAGCTGTACTATTGTTTAGTTTTAGGGGATATTTTTAGTTTAGGTCTTAAAGATTATCTAAGGGCAATACTTCCAGGGGTTCATCCAGCCTCCCTAGCTCCAGAAAGTTTGGATTCCATGAGAATTTGAAATTCTGCATTTTCTTCCTTTTGATCGGGACTCTTCTGGCAAAAGAGGCAGTGGCTTGTGGCAGCAATTAGTCACACTTTCCAGATCCTCCCCCTACTCTTGACTATCCTACTTCTTCTGCTGTTCAAGGTGACTCGTTGTTGTTAAGTGCCGTTCAGTCAGTTCCAACGCATAGCAACCCTCTATAGGGTTTCTGAGGAGCGGCTGGTGAGTTTGAACCACCAACCTTGTGGTTCAAACTCACCTGGCACCACAATGTGGTGGCTTGGATGGTCATTTGCAAACTTTTATGCTTTCATAATACACTAGGAGACTGAACAGAAGCACTAAACATGTGACTAAGCCAACTAACTCAGATGTTCAATGAAAGTACAATTGTAAACCTCTAAACCAAGGAATCAAAGCCCATGACATTTTTGGTTGTACATAAGTAGCCTCAGCAGTTACTGTGGACAGTTCAACGTTTTACAGGTGTCTAGGTGTGGCGCTGTGGGCTAATGTGCCAGACTGTAAAGCCGTTTGAACTGCAAGGTCGGTCGGCAGTTCAAGCTCACCAACTACTCCTTGGAAACCCCATACAGGGTCTCTATGGGTCGGAATCAACTCGATGGCACTTGACAACAACAAACCCTTCTAAAGGCAATTATAGTCGGCCGTGCAACCTTACCCATAATCAATGTGATTTTTCCAGCACTGTTAACCCCCACCTCCTTCTACCTCCTGCCCCTAATTAACTTTGTTCTCTATGTGTTTGCTTTATTTTATCTTTTGATGTATAAGTGATGCTGTGTAGCATCTCTCCTTTTGTTATTGATTTTTTTTGTACAGTATAATGGCCTCAAATTCTATTTTAGCACATATCAAGACTTCATTTCTTCTATTGGCTGAGTTATCAACATTTATATGTTGAAGAGCATTTAGGTTGTTTCTACCTTTTGACTCTTGTAAATAGTTCTGCCAGGAACATTGGTGTAGAAAACTCTGAATGTCTGCCTTCAAGTGTTTTGAGTATAAACCCAGAAATGTAATTTCTAGTTCATATGGTAGTTGTATTTTTACTTTTTGAGGAACAGCTAAAATTTTCCAGAATTATTGTACCATTTTGCATTTTTACATCAATGGATAAGTGTTCCAGTTTCTCCACATCTACGCCAACCTTGTTATTTTTGTTTTTATAAATCCTAACCTTTCTAGAGGGAGCCAAGCAGCATTTCATTGTAGTTTTGATTTGCATCTCTCTGTTGGCAAATGTCATTGAACATCTTTTACATATGTTTGGTCACCATTTTAATGTCTTTTTTGATGAAATGTCTATTCAATTCCTTTGTCCATTTCATGGTTGGGTGGTTTGTCATTTTGCTGCCAAGTTGTCTAAGTTATATATAGATATGTCTTGATTGTTATAATTGTATACGTTTTTGCTGAAGCTTTTCTCCCAATTGGTAGCTTTTCTTTTCACTTCCTTGGTAACGTTTTAATGAACAAAAGTTTTTAATTTTTATGATGTCACACCTACTTATTTTGTCTTTTGTTGTTTTTGTCTTCTGTATTATATGAGATAATACGTTGTTAGAAGCTATGGCCAACAGCATTGCTTCTGTTTCTTCTAAGAACCTTGAGGTTTTTGTTTGCACATTTTGACTTTTCATCCACTTAGAATTTGTTTTTGTGTACGGTGTGAGGGATGATCCTGTTTCGTTTTTCCGCATGTGGAAATTCCATTTTCCCAGCGCCACTTATTGAAGAGATTCTTCTTCGCCCATCAGATAGATTTAGCACTTTTGTCAAAAATCAGTTTACCATATATATATACAGATTTAGGTCTAGGCTTTTAGTTCTGACCCAAATGTTATTCTATTGTTTCCCCAGTACCTGGCTGCTTTGATTACTGTAACTGTATAGTGTGTTTTAGAATCAGGAAGTGTGAGTCATTCTACTTTGTACCTCTCTTTCAACATTACTTTAGCTATTTGGGGCCGCTTGTCTTTCCATACAGTTGAGGATTTGTTTTTCTATTTCTGTAAAGATGACTGTTAGAATTTTGATTGAAATCATGTTAAACGTATAGAGTGCGTTGATTAGTAAAGATATTGTAAAATTAAGTCTTCTAACCAAATAACACAAAACATCTTTCCATTTATTTAAGTCTTTTTTTATTTTTTCATGAGTGTTTCATAACTTTCATTGCAGATGTCCTTCATACCCCTGGTTTAATTTATCCCCAGGCAGTTAATTCTTTTAAGAAACTCTGGTGGCATGTACTGCTAACTGCAAGGTCAGCAGTTTGAATCTGTCAACCACTTAACAGGAGAAAGATGAGGCCTCAAAAACCTTATATATATATAAAAAATAAAAAACCTTATATAGGGAGCCAACATAACATCATACAACCAACAACCACCATGTTATGCTCTTAGATGATATTGTAAATGGAACTGTTTCTCTAATTTCTTTTTCAGATTTATCATTGCTGTTGTATAGAAACACAACGGATCTGTGCTTGTTAATCTTGTACCCTACAATTTTGCTAAATTCCTTTCATAGTTCTAGAAGTTTTCTTGTAGACTCTTTGAGATGTCTATATATAGGATAGATATACTTTTACTTCTTCGTTTCCAATCTGGATACTTATATTTCTTTCTCCTGTCTTATTTCTCTGGCTAGGACTGCTAATATAATGTAGAATACAACTTGTTTTCCTCTTGATTTCAGGGGGAGAGCTCTTAGTCTTTCTCCATTAAGTATAATGTTGGCTGTTGGCTTTTTATATATGCCCTGAATCATATTGATGAATTTTCCTTTTTTCCAATTTTCTTTAAGTTTTTCATCAATAAAAAGTGTTAAATTTCAAAAATTGTTTATTCTGCATCTATGGGTTTGATTATGTGATTCATTTCCTTTGTTTTGTTGATGTAGTGTATTATGTTAGTTGATTTTATAACATTGAACCGTCTGTGCATTCCTTAAGCAAATCCTACTTAGTCATGGTGTATGACTCATTTAATATGCTGTTTTATTTGGTTTGCTACTATTTTGGTGAGGATATTTACATTTATAAGGAGCTCTGGTAGCGTAGTGGTTACAAATCGGGCTGCGAACCTTAAGGTCAGCAGTTAAAAATTACCAGCTGTTCCGCGGGAGAAAGATGAGGCTTTCTGCTCCCGTAAAGATTTACAGCCTCGGAAACCCTGTAAAGGGTCGCTATGAGTCGGTTCCGACTCTAGGGCACATAACCAACCAACCATCCATAGAAATATTGGCCTGTAGTTTTATTTTCATGTGATGTTTTTATCTGGTTTTGGTACCAGAGTTATATTAGCTTCATAGACTGAGTTAGGGAGTAGTCCATCCTTTTCTATCTTTTGAAAGAGTTTAAACAGTATGGGTGTTAATTTTTCTCTAAATGTTTGCCAGAATTAGTAAATGTAACCATCTAATGCAGGACTTTCTTTAGTTGGGAGATTTTTTATCACTGATTTGATATTTCCACTTGTTATGGGTCTGTTTAGACTTCTGATTTCCTCTTGAGTCAGTTTGAGTAGGTTATGTGCTACTAAGAATTAGTCCATTTCATTTAGGTTATCAATTTGTTGCTATTGATAGGTATGAATTGATTACTGCCATTTGGCTGTGTGCTTTCTTGGGGTGTTGCTGGTTTCTTTGTTTCACCGAATTTCCTGCACTGAGTTCATTTTGTTTGTGGATTTCCTTTTCTTTTCTTTCTTTTTTTTTTTTTTTTCATTTCTGTTGCATTAATGTTTACTAAATTGTCCTCTGTTTTATTTTGATGTGCAGATGTATTAATTTTCTCTGAGGTTACCCTGTAATTTATTAATTTTTCCCCCTGTTTAAAACAGTCTGCTTTATCTTCAAAGCTACTTGACTTCATTGCTGTTAGGAGGTTCCACAGCTACACTATTCCCTTTTGTTACTTTGTAGTTGAGTTATAGTAAATTGATAACTCTGATTCCCTATTTTCAATTTTGTAAGTTTTTTTTTACTTTAAATATTTCTCAATCTGGATTGAGTTCTGGGTGGTGTTGTCATGCATGTTATTTATTTACTTATTTATTTGTAATGTTTTATTGTGAATTATGTGATAGTTTACATGGGAGAACATTGGTTTTACATTCATCCTATCATATATCGTTTCATTGCCATGGTTACAATCCCCTCCATGAATCATCAACCAACTACAAGCCTGCCCCCTGGTCGTCAGCACACAGCCCCTCTCCCTCTCTGGGTGTCAAGTATCCAACTGCTCCATCTCTCCACGTCTCTGCCTCCACCTCAGGCATCACTGCTTCTCGGGATAGGGTCCTGCTCTCTGATGGTCCCAGAGACCTCGGCTCCTAGACTGAAAAGTTAATCACTTCCCTCCTTGCTACAAAATGTCTACCTTTATATTTCCAACCCTCACAAGCAGTCCTGATAGCTTGTATTGTATCACAAGAGACCCATCTGGATTTCATTTGGATACTACTCAGTGGAAATTCTACCTTCCTTCACACCCTCTGAATCTAGGTTCCCTCTTGAAAGCTTGTAAGCCAGTCATTTCTTGACTTTGTAGCCCCCTATTTGTATGTAGCGTAGTGGTTACGAATCGGGCTGCAAACCGCAAGGTCCGCAGTTCGAAACTACCAGCTGCTCTGCGGGAGAAAGATGAGGCGATCTGCTCCCGTAAAGATTTACAGCCTTGGAAACCCTGTTCAGGGTCGCTATGGGTCCAAACCGACTCGATGGCACTTAACAACAACAACAACAACAACATTTGTATGTTAAGGTTGTTGTCTGCTGTTGTTAGTTCTCAGTCCAAAGAACACTCTTTAGAAGTTTTTGTAATGTTTGTACATTACAAATAACTTTCATTTCTGTTATCAGAACTATCCTAATTTCACCATTATATTTGAGGGACAGCTTTGCTGAGTATATGATTCTTGGTTGGCAAGTTTTTTCTTTCAGGGATCCCCTTGCAAGCTATTTTGATTGAACCTTTTTGTGAGGGAACCCTAATAGAGTAAGATCAATATATTACTGAGATAACTTGTCTGCAGCCATTCAGTGATCACAGAGAATGTTTAAACACATATTGTGTGGGACAAATCCATGCATATATGACCTAGAACCCCAGTAAGAGTAGTAGTTTTACTTGTCCACGTATGTCTGTCAAGTCTAGTTTATTTACAATTCCCTTCAGGTCTTATGTTTCCTTGTTAATTTTCTTACCATATGACTGTCAAGGACCAAGTTTTTGGAAGCATATCCCCAGAACTTTCTTCCAAGGAACCTTAGGTAGGTTTGAACCTTCAACTTTTCAGTAGCAGATAAATGTGTTAACTGTTTGTACCATTGAGGAGCTTTTACACTCTCACATATTTCCTCAAGTCTTGCTTACAGTGGAGTTTCCTTCTTTAGTAGAAAGCAGAGGCAGAGAAATCATGCTAGCCCCGGCAGTCATAGACCAGAGAGGATGCCTTTAACTGAATGTAATGTTTTAACTGTGGTTCTCAAACGTGCATTTGATCAACAAGACAATTCTTGAGATATCTGGCTAATACCACCCAGAAAACATGGTTGACATGTTGGCCCTTGCAAGTTCTCTTATTTGAAAATATTGGCAGGCTTTTGCAGAAATCAATATAATGACTTTAATATTTCTCCCCTTCCTTTCTATGATAAATTACCATGCAAGTCTCTAGAGTGCAACAGGAAAGATAGGAGTGCTTACCTATGACCAGCAGATACATGAATTCTTGTAAGACACCTTTTAGCAGATTATATTTTCCAAATATAGTTGTATCAATATCTTTCATTCTACATGTTCTAGGACCACGCCAAACCCCTATTAAGAGAGGGAGTTTATGTCCACATCCTTTGAACCTAGGAAACTTGGGAGCTCTGGTAGCGTAGTGGTTACGAGCCAAGCTCCTAACCTCAAGGTCAGCAGTTCAAAACTACCAGCTGTTCCATGGGAGAAAGATGAGGCTTTCAGCCCCCATAAAGATTACATCTTCGGGAACCCTATGAAGTCTTGCTATAAGTCAGAACCAACTCCACAGCACATAACTAGCACCACCACCACAACTAAGACAAAACATAGATGCTCTGTGGCATCTAAGACTAGATTATAGAAACACCATGCACTTTCACCTTGATCTCTTCCTAGGCTCTTATAATCCAAACATGATACTGTGAGGAAGGGGAACAGAGGCCATGACCTCACTTTCTCCCAACCAGCAGCTACGTAAGTCAAAGATACTGAAAGTATATTCTCTGACAGCCCACTGCCAGGAACAGAGTTTCCCACTGAGTCCTTCCCAAATTGAGACTTGGGAAGTGGTGGTGCTTGTTGTCTGCTGCTATCCTTTGAGGTGTTTTGTTGCATAGCAATAGAAAACTAGAACACATCCTTTGGGAAATCACCTACATAATTAAGGTAAAGTATTATTAATAATTAGGAATTTTTTTCACTACAAGTAACAGAAAACCTGACTTGGAGTGTTTCATACAAATAATGATTCATTTGCTCACACAACAGGAGCACTGGCTGTGGAAGGCTGCTGGCGTTGATTTAGAGGCTGAACTACATCAGGGCTGTTGCCTCTGAAATCTTCTTGGGTTTTTCTTCAGGCTTCTTGTACTATGTGTAACAAAGGGTTTTAGCTGCAGGCATAATGTCTGTGTACAAGAAGGATGAAGAAGAAGGGGCAGAAAGCACACTGGTTTCTTTAGACTTTCCTCAAGCTCTCATAGAGTCTGGGTCTGCGTGCATCTGCAGTTGGAAGGGAAGCAGGAATGTTGAGCACTTGCTTTGGACCCACTACAGTGACAAGGAAGATGGAGGTTGGGATGGGCATTTGGAATTGTGTAAGTGTTTATATTCCTTCTGAGATAAGGAGGCTTCAAATGAGCAGTAATAGGGTTCTGGAAACAAACATTAAACTACATGAATAGAAGCCAGGTTGTGCTTACCAGCCCAGGAAAAAAAATGCAGTTTGAATTTTATTGTCAGATATTTAGTACTTTCAAAAACTGGTAAGACATACTATCCATATGAGTCCTCGTGTGGCACTGCAAGGTAATGTGCTGGACTGCAAGGTCAATTTGAACCACAAGGTCAGCAGTTCAAACCCACCAGCTGCACCTTGGAAACCCTATACAGGGTCTTTATGGGTTGGAACTGACCTGGCAGTACAGAACAACCACAATGTATGTGTCTCCTCAAATTTTTCAATTCCCTCTTTACAGGTATGCCCCATAGTTCTCTTTATAGCTCACCTGTGCCCTGAATTCCCATTCCATATTTATGACAGTCTCAGGCGTGATCTTTAGCAAAATTTTCCTTGCATGCAATTTTAATGATATTATTTGATGAATTCCTTGTTCCATTGGGTCATATATCTTTAGAATGGGCACAAATATGGATCTCTTCCAGTTGGTTGGCCAGGCAGTTGTCTTCCAAATTTCTTGCCATCGAGGAGTGAGTGCCTTCAGTGCTACATCAGTTTGTTCAAATATTTCAATTTGTAGTCCATCAACTCCCCATGCCTTATTCTTTGTGAATCCCTTCAATGCACCACCAGGAATTTCTTCCTTCAGTGACAGTGGTTCTTGATCATATGCTAACTCTTGAAATGGTTGAAAATCAACCATTTCTTTCTGGTGCAGTGACTCTGTGTATTCCTTCTACCTTCTTTTGATGGTTTCTGTATCATTCAATATTTTGCCCATAGAGTCCTTCAATATTGCAATATTGCAATATTGTCTAATACTGCATCAGACAATATGACATATCTCATGCAAGTAAAATTTTGCTAAAGATAATATAAAAATGGCTGCAACCAGACATTAATACAGAACTTCCAGAGGTTCAAGCCAGATTCAGAATAGGATGTGGAAAGAGGGATATCATTGCTGATGTCAGATGGATTCTTGCTGAAAGCAGAGGATATCAGAAAGATTCTTTATTAGAATACCTGTGCTTTATTGACTATGCAAAGGCTTTCGATTGTATGGATCCTGACAAGCTGTGGACAACATTGCAAAAAATGAGGATTCTAGAATATTTAATTGTGCTCATGAGGAATCTGTACACAGACTAAGAGGCAGTTGCTCTAACAGAACATGGGAACACTGAATGATTTAAAATTAGGAAAGGTGTGCACCAGGGTTGTATTCTTTCACCATACTTGTTCAATCAGTATGCTGAGCAAACAATCCCAGAAGCAGGATTAGATGAAGAAAAACATGGCATCAGGATCAGAGGAAGTCTCATTAACAACCTGTGATATGCAGATGATACAACCTTCCTTGCTGAAAGTGAAGCGGACTTAAAATACATACTGATGAAGACCAAAGATCACAGCCTTCAATATGGGTTGCAATTCAATGTAAAGAAAACAAAAATCCTCACCACTGGACCAATAAACAACATCATATAAATAGAGAGAAGATTGAAGTTGTCAAAGACTTCATTCTGCTTAGATCAGCCATCAACACTCATGGAGGAAACAGTCAAGAAATCAAACAACATATTGCTTTAGGCAAATCTGTTGCACAAGACCTCTCTGTCGGGGACTGTCCTCGACATAGTTGTGTTGTTCCTGAGTGTTTGGTTCACGAGGAGGGGAGATCCGGCGGCAATAGGGATAGTAAAAAAATACACACAAAGACAAAAGGAGGGGGACAACGAGGCACCCCAAAACCAGGGTGATTGCATCACTGGTTGGCAGACTTGGGACTACAGGCATCGTGGCCTCTGCAGGCAGCAACTCACTGCCCTGCAATCTTTACTTCATGCCCTCCAAGCTCTAATGCACAGCCTGCAAGCCATAATGCACACCTGGGCCGGCCTGCATCTCTGTTTTATTTAGGGGAGGAGCTTCACACCAAGCTGGGAGGGACTAAGACAAGGTACAGCTAACAACAGTAATTTTCCAGACATTCAGGTAATCTTACATCGTACTTTACTGGTTCGAATCCCAGGCCCACAACTTGGTTTCTCAGGCTCAATTAACATATCTATAGCCCCTGAGCTCAGTTGGGAGAAGGTGAAAGGGAAGGACAAAAGGCTTGGGCGGAGTCCCGCTGTTTTGGCTTCCTGAGTCAGGTTTGCAGGAAGATGCTAGACGCCTAGGTGAATGGGCTGCACCTGGACAAGGATTAGGGAGGATGGTTTTTTTGTCTATAGAACAAAGAACCGGGAAGTAGCTAAGCTATTTTCAGTTAATCCTTTGGAGAAAGGTTTAACCTTGAGACCTTTACAGTCTCGGTTTTAGGAAAATACTACGTTTATCTGAGGACATTAAGGGCTCATGTTTGGAATTAAATAAAAAACATAACTGAACACTAAGATGAAAAACAATTTGCCATGACTGCCAGTGGCCAGAATTCTTTCCTCAGAGCCTGTGGCCTGTATAGTCGACACAGTCTGCAACACCTCTTGAAAGTGTTGAAGAACAAAGATGTCTGTTTGAAGACTGAGGTGTGTCTGACCCAATCCATGGTATTTTCAATAACCTCATTTGCACGTGAAAGTTAGACACTGAATAAGGAAGATTGCAGAAGCATCAATGCATTTGAGATATGGTATTGGAGGAGAATATTAAAAGTACCATAGACTGCCAAAAGAGCAAACAGATCTGTGTTGGAAGAAGTACAGCCAGAATACCAGGTTGCTAGACTCTGTCTCTCATACTTCGGACATATTATCAGGAGGGACCAGTCCCTAGAGAAGGATATTATGTTTGGAAAACGGAGGGTCTGAGAAAAAGAGGAAGACCCCCAACAAGATGAATTGGCATAGTAGTAGCAGCATTGGGCTCAAACGTAGCAACTGTTGTGAAATCGATGCATGGCCTGGCAGTGTTTTGTTTTGTTGTGCATAAGATCCCTATGAGTTGGTACTGACTGGATGGTTCCTTACAACCTAGCAACAAGCTGGCTGGCCTCCAGCTGTTTCAAACCCTTGTGTGCCACACTGACTTTATTTGCTCTCTAAATCAATTTCTCATCTTTTCTGCCCTTTTTCTGTTTATGCTTAACTTCAATGATGTTTTAGTCTTCCCTCTCCCTGAACCAGTTTCTCTCTGTGTTACCTTTGTGATGCATCTAGCCTCTCTCTGATTATCCGTGGCCTCGGCTGGCTGCCAACATAGTTTAAGCTCCTATTAACTCTCTCGAATGAGTGCAATAAACTCCTTATTGTCTTTTCTATCTCCACTTTCTTTTCTTTCTAATCCATCATATACTCAGTTGGGATATTAGGAATGACTTTTATATGGTTTGATATAGCTTTGTAATTTCTTAGGAAGATTCTGTGGGCTATATGAGGAGTTTCTGCAGCCATATTACCTGCCCTTTTGTAAATAAACACATCATTTACAGGGTCTAGTGCTAGGGCCTAGGGGTGTAAGAGTGGGCTCAGCTTTAATTACTCAAAAATATAGAATGCAGAAAAGCCGATTAAATATCACCAATGAACTATCTTCCTAACTCTCCAGGTCATAAGAGAGCAAATCCCAGCGTTCCCAACATGTAGAGACTGTAAGATCTCTCACATAAAAAACTAAACTTCTGCGTGGGAATGTACTCCAAACTGTCTTCAATCAAGTGCACGTAGCAGCCTTGCTCACATGTGCTTTTCCCAGCTGAAGTGTCCAGTAACCTTCAGGTTTACTTCAATTTGCAAATTAGTCAAATAATTTTTATATCTCATTCCCTCAGACTTAACAGTTTAAACAAACTGGGGCAACTCAGCTAACTCCACAACCAGATTAGACTTGAGTTCAAACACTTCCCTGCTGGAAATCTACCTGCTGGCTGATTTGACCACACTTCTTTGCGTAATGATCCAACATCTAACTTTCCATCCTCATCTGACCTATAATTCTATCTCTACCTCTGCTCTGTTCTGGTGTGGCGTTGTGGGTTAATGTACTGGACTGACTGCAAGATCTGTTTGAATCACAAGGCCTGTGGTTCAAGTACACCAGCCACTCCTTGCAATCCCTAAACAGGCTCGCTGTGAGTTGAAACTGACTCGAAGGCATACAACAACAAGTGGTCTTAGTCAGTCACGTCTGACTTTCCAGTTTTTGGAGTCCTGATGTGGTGCTGTGGGTCAATACACGGGACTGCAAAGTCCTTTGTACTGCAAGTTCAGCAGTTCCAGCTCACCAACCTCTCCTCAGAAACTTGATACAGGGTCGCTATGGGTCAGAAGCGATTCAACCGCACTTAACAAAAAACAACAACCTCTGCTCTAGACCAGTGAGCCTATTCTGTATCTTGCCTACTTTGGGCTCAGGCTACTTATTCTATTTCAACCACACTTTCCTTCTTAACAAAATTGAGTTAACAAATGAATGATGCCATGGGAACTAATGTATTCACTTAAGAGACACACAAAGGGGTAAAGCACTTGCTCATCCTTGTGTTGTTGTTGTTGTTAAGTGCCATCATGTCAGTTCTGACCCATAGCAACCCTATATAGTTTCCAAGAAGCAGCTGGAGAACTTAAACTGCCAATCTTGTGGTTCAAACCGACTTTGCAGTTCAGTGCATTAACCCACAGTGCCATACCAGGACTCCTTACAGTATGAATTTAATCATAACATCTTGTATAAATTTGGCACTCAATTGTCTTGGGTCTTTATCATTTATAAAGGCTTTCCAAATCTAGGGAGTGATGGCTTTAATACAAATTTTCAGACTTACGATGGTTAAATTACGTACAATTAATATCAAAAGACATCTTCTGTTTCTCCCCGCCAAAAAAAAAAAAAAGGAAAGCAATTATTCCTCCACATAAGCATGCAGAAAATGCAATGTTTAAGCAGGTTTTTTAAACAGTGCTAGAAACAATATCTGCTGACTATAAAATCTTACGTTGCCTCTCTTACTTCTTTGTAAATAGAGAATTCTAATAGCTGCTACTCTGAGAAGCACTGGTGAAGATTATGAAGTTGATTGTAATAATCTTTGAATCCTTCAAATATAGCATATTATTAATTATTATTTGTGTTTATCAACTGAATAGTATAGTCATGAGACTTCTATTCAATTCATAAACATATTTTGCATTATCCTTTTTTTTTTCTACCTTTCTTCTTATATCTTTGATTGACAGAATTTCCCATTCAGAAATGGAATTATATAATGTTAGGACTACTGTTAAAAGTACACTGACTCACATCAACTTGAAAGGTATTCCAATTAATTCAAGAGCTACCACAGACATAATTAAGGAGCTCTGGTAGCCTAGTGGTTACAAATCGGGCTGCTAACCTCACAGTCAGCAGTTCGAAACTACCAGCTGTTCCGTGGGAGAAACATGAGGCTTTCTGCTCCCATAAAGATTTACAGCCTTGGAAACTCTGTACAGGGTCGCTATGAGATGGAACTGACTCCACAGCATAGAACAACAACAACAACAACAACAGACATAATTCATAATCAGAAAATATCCAAATATTTTGTTTTTATTTTATCTTTATGTGTTAACATAATTTTATTCCTAAGTCTATTTAAAATTTTTTGATACCCAAGACCCTCCAGCACCTATTTTTCTTAACATCACAAAGTTCAATGCTTTCTGAATAAAAATCCAATGCCTAGTAAGAATTCATTCATGATTTGTTGAATAAAGAAAACAGTAAAATATTGGGGAACAAAACAGAACATAAAAATCAGGATCTGAGAGTCTGTATATACTTTTGCCATTTGAATTCTAACATCAGGTCACATGAAGGATACTTATTACATTCTGCTTGATAATAATTTGAGGCAATGATGATCAACAATCAGTCAAAGCTTACAGTGTTGATGTAGGAGCAAAGTCAGTAGACTGACTTGTTTTCTCTTCTATCGCTAACAGAAAAGTAATGTATTAAGCTAAAAATCAGAAAGTATAAGCACAGTGTTACAATTAGAATACTGCTTTGATGCATTTTGTATTTTCCAGTAAATGGAATTGAGACTTTGAGAAGTTACACAACGTCTCCAAACTCACACAGGTAGGCAAGGTCATGGAATCAAGGTTCTTGACTCCCCTAGCAGTCTTTAACCTCTCAAGTTTCTCTCTACCCTCAACCCATCTGCTGCTTCTGGGCATGGCATCTGTATTAAACCCAGCTTCTCAGAGCAAATCAACTATTAGCCAATTGGATATAAGTACCAAGAGCAGAAAACTTGCTGTTTTCCAGGCAGTTGGAAATTTTCAATTAGAATTTATTTTTAGCATCTTGTGTATGCTCAGGAGTAGCCATATCAAGTAACGCACCTGGTAGAACCTACTGGAGACACTCAGAGGGACAAACGAATAGCAATGGAGGGAGGTGTTTCATCTCTGTGGGGAACTGACAAGCTGGACTGTTTCTGTCAGTAGGAAAGCCATCACAACAGACTAAGCTCAGACTCATCAGGAATTGACTCTGTCTAGGAGGTAAGTGACTACACAAAACTCTGCCTTCCTTGTTCCTAACCCCAGCACCAATGTAATGTGTAAATCGAACCTAGCAAGCTGTCTAGGACTGTGAGGTAAGATTATATGCAGTGATTTTAACTACAATGCTCCATAAAGAGCCACAAAGAGGGACCTGAATCCTTCCAGACTTTGGGCTACCATTTGGTTAAGGGTCTCAAAGGCATTTGTTTGTCTTCAGCATATCAGCAAGATACTGCAGAAAACTGCTGTCCTATCTCTCAAAGACAGCTGGAAGGATGACTGAGGTCTCAGTGCTGTATAAGGCGAGGATAGTAGTCATGGGGTAATTGGGCTTGTGTCAAGATAAACCTCAGTACCTGGTGACAACTCAGCTCCAATTGACTTTGTATGTGTTCCCTTCCACATACCAAATTCTTCCCAGGTACAAGAGGACAGTTACCTGTTGTAAAAGATCCCCAGCCCTAATTCAGGAAGCTCGCTGTTTCTTGAATTTCTCTAACAAATTCTGCAACATTGACATACCAATTAATGATTTATACAAGTCCATGTTTGGGAGGAGATTTGAGACTCCCTAACCTGAAAATTTAAGACCCACCACTATGTCACTCTGTCTCCTACAATTTGTGAAAATGCAGTTCCCTTCTTCATCTACTTGAAATTTATCTAAAATAACACAGCTTATGAGATAATCGAATGAGATATACTATAGCTCAATGCCATGTCATTTAGCATTTCCCTGCCCAGGTGAGGTTTCATGATGCCTTTAGAAAAACTTGAATTCTTTGAATTAAATTTGGTGCATTTCCAAAGGATAAATGGATATGTATTGAGTTTAAATTTGTGGTTCAGTGTTATCCTTAAACATGATAGTGACTGATAGTGTTTTAATGGGCATGTCTACTATAATTTTAAGCACATTTCAATAAAATTTAATTAATTGATCAACGTTTCAAAATTGTACCATTACACCAAGTTAGGAATATACAGAGTTCTCTAGTTAAGTCATATTCAAGATCTATGACAGTTCTGCTTGAAAGAGGTAAAAAATAAATAATAAATAGATCTGGTAAAGAAAAGTATCTTTATTGTCACAGGTTGGAAAGACCTCCATTGATCTTTGGTGGTGGTGGTGGTGTGCCATAAAGTTGGTTCTCATTCATAGCGATGATCTTTACTGCCCCACAGAACCAAGCGCACACATTGTTGTGCTTGTTAGGTCCCACTGAGTCTGTACTGACTCATAGCAACACTACGTAAGCAGGACAAAATATTTTCTGGTTCTGTACCGACCTCACAATCCTTGTTACATTTGAGTCCATTGCTGCTTCCACAGTTCCAACCCATCTCACTAGAGGTATTTCTATTTTTCTCCAACCCTCCACTTTACCAAACATTATATATTTGTCCCTCCTGACAATATGTCTGAAGTATGAGAGCATTCTGATTGTGCGTCTTCCAACACAGAAATTCGGGAGTGAGGAAGAAGATATTCTATTGATTTCTACTTTTCCTTCCTAACAAATTCTATGGCAGATCATAGGTTCTCAGAGTTAGAAGAAATCCTAGAAAGGAAGGAAATACCAATTCAGATTCTAATATCATTCTTAAAAGAGATGGAAAAACTGATTGCTGATCTTATATGGAAGGAAAGAGACTTCAAATAAACAAAGCAAGCTCTGCTTAAGAAGAGCCAAGTTGGAGACTTCCTGCTCTCCAATCTCAGTTGTCAAAACCGGTGGATACTGGTACAACAAAACATACATACATCAATGGAACAGAATTGAGTAAACAGAAGTAAATCCAGCCATACAGTCACAGCTGATCTTTGACAAAAGGCCAATATACATTAAATGGGAAAGACATAGTCTCTTCAACAAATGGTGCTGGGGAAACTGGAAAGCTATTTGTAGAAAAATGAAACAACACCCATATCTCACACCATCTACAAAAACAAATTCAATGTGGATTAGCAATCTAAATATAAAACCAGGAACTGGAACTGTAATTAATGAAAAAATAGGGAAAAACCGAGGGGCTGTCATACATGTCATAAATATACTGACAAACATGAAAACTTAGAAGAGATGGATACATTTTTAGATAAACAC
>NW_006408783.1:3410997-3414470 GCF_000296735.1 Chrysochloris asiatica
GTTATTATCCACCATATAATTAAACATAACTAAAAACATATCAACAGTAGAAGAAAAAATAGATGACTGGGGCTTCCTAAAAATTAAACATTTACGTGCATCAAAGATTTTGCCAAAAGAGTAAAGATGTCCAAAGAGTAAAGAGAGTACAATGACAAATCAGAAAAGGGACCAATAGCTGAAATTTATAGAAAACTGCAACACCTCTACAAGAAAAAGACAAGCAACCCAATTTAAAAATGGGCACAGGATATTAACAGACACTTCACCAAGGAAGACATTCAGGCATGAAGAGATGGCCAAGATCTTTAGCCATTAGAAAGATGCACATTAAAATAACAATGAGATATCATCTCATCCCAGCATTAAAAACAAAGTTAAAAAAAAACAAAAACCAGAAAACAACAAATATTAGTGAATTGTGGAATGACTGGGACCCTCCTACATTGCTGGTGACACTGTAAAATGGATCCATCAGTGTGGAAAACAGTATGGCACTTCCTCAAAATGTTGGAAATAGAAATAGCTTATGTCCCTATAATCCCTCTCTTTGATATATGTCCACCAGAAACAAGAGCCAGGACATGAATAGACATAGGAAAACCAATGTTCATTCTAGCATGACTCATAATAGCAAAAGCATAGAAACATCCTACATACCCATTCATGGATGAATGAATAAACAAACTTTAGTACATACACAGAAATGGAATACTTTGCATCAGTGAAGAATAACAATGAATCTGCAAAACACCTGAAAACATGGATGAACATGCAGGACATAATGCTGAGTGAAATTTTTGTTGTTGTTGTCGTTAGATGCCATCAAGTTGGTACAGATTCATAACAACCTTAAGCACAATAGAATGAAACTGACAAGGAACTCATCCTCATAGCCCAATTTTCAGCCAAGCAGTAGATATGTAGATGGGGGTTGGGAGGGACACAACACAACGCCACTAATAAGGTATGCTCACCATGGAATTGGAGCCCTGCTGTGGTGCTGTAGGTTAATGTACTGGACTGCAAGTCCTTTGAGCCACAAGGTTGGCAGTTCAAGCTCAGAAACCCTATACAGGGTCATTGTGGGTTGGAACTTACTTGATGGCACTTAACAACTTAACAACAACAACAACCATGGAATTGTCAATCATTTAAAATCAAAAGGGCAGCATTTACCTATGAATAAATTTGAGAAGGGATGGGAAGGTGGGTTTCCATTGAAACAGGATCCACAATTAGGACGTGGGATAACTGTTACTGCAATCACTGAGGAGAAACACTAAAGTGTATGATTTTTTTAATGTAAAACTGATGATCTTGTCTGTGAATCTTCCCTCAATTCACAATAAAATGTTTTTATTTTTTAAAAAGATAGGAAAGAGAATATAAAAATGTATGTCAAAGGAGACTCTGAAAACCTGTTCTCCAGTGAAGAGATGGTAAAGTGAGTAGAAGAAATGATGATGGAAAAGAGATGAACAGAAAATTTCAAAGGGAAGTTTGAGAAGGCAAAGTCCAGTATTATTATACAATGTATGTGCAAAGACCTAGACTTAGAAAGCAAAAGGTTCAGCATTTCATAAAATGAAAGAACTGAAGAAAAATTTCAAGCCTCAACTCACAATACTGAAGGATTTCATGGACAAAATATTGAATGATACAGAAAGTATCAAAAGAAAAGGTAAGCTATACATAGAGTCACTGTAACAAAAAGAAATGGTCAATGTTCAACCATTTCAAGCAGTAGCATATGATCAAGAACCAATGGTCCTGAAGTAAGAAGTCCAAATTGCACTGAAGGTATTGGTAAAAAACAAGGCTCCTGGAATTGAGGTAACACAAATTGAAAATTTTCAACAAACTGATTTAGCATAGGAGGCACTCACTCATCTATGCCAAGACATTTGAAAGACCAACCAATTGAAGAGATCCATATTTGTGCCCATTCGAAAGAGAGGTGACCTAATGGAAGGTGGAAATCATTGAACTATATAATATCATTAATATTGCGTGCAAGTACAATTTCGATGAAGATAATTAAAAAATGGCTGCAACAGTACATTGACAGGGAACATCCAGAAATTCAAGCTGGTTTCAGAAGAGGATTTGGAACTAGGGATATAATTGCAGACATCAAAAAGATCTTGGTTGAAAGCAGCAAATAACAGAAATATGTCCATTTGTACTTTATTGATGAAGAAGGGGCTTCAACTTTATGGATCATGACAAACTATGGATAACATTGTTGTTGTTGTTAGATGCCATTGAGTTGGTACCAACTCATAGTGACTCAATGCACAAGAGAACGAGACACTGCCGGGTACTGGGCCAACCTCACAATCATTATTAAACCCGAGCCAATTACTGCTACCACTGCACCAATACATCTAGTTGGGGTCTTCCTCTTTTTCTCCAACCCTCCACTTTACCAAGCATGGTATCCTTTTCCAGTGACTGGTCCCTCCTGACAACATGTGCAAAATATGAGAGACGAAGTATGACTATCCTGGCTTCCAGGGAGCATTCTGGCTGCATGTCTTCCAACACAGATTTGTTTGTTCTTTTGGCAGCCCCTGGTACTTTGAATATTCTCCTCAAACAGCATAATGCAAATGTATCAATTCTTCCGCAGTCTTCCTTATTCACTGTCCAACTTTCACACGCATATGAGGTTATTGAAAATGCCATGGCAACTGTATTTGCCCACGGTGTCTCAGATTCATTCTTAAGGAACTGAGAACTTAAATGGTCCAAAATGTCAAAAAGACTATCTTATGTCCCACCTTCCACTACAGTTCCTGCAACACAAATGCCCAGCACACCAGGGTTTGTGGGATACAATCAATACAGTCATCTCGCCTACAACAACTACAGGCTGGGAGGGACCCCGGGCACCAACAGCCAGGTCATGGCATCCTCTGGTATTATGATTCCCAAAGCCCCAAAGTCACCAGATAAGCCACTGATGCCCTATAGGAGGTAGAGCAGAAAGGTCTGGGACCAAGCAAAGGTTTCTAAATCTGACTTAAAGTTGTGGGAGATTGGCAAGAATATTGGGGCATGTAGTAAGATCTCACTGATGAAGAAAAACAAGAATATTTAAACAAATATGAAGCAGAGAAGATAGAATCTAATGAGTCTATGAAGGCCTATCATAATCCCTCCCCACACACCCTGAGTACATAAATGCAAAAAGTCGAGCAAAAGCTGCTTTAGAGGAAGAAAGTCGACAGAGACAGTGTCGCCTGGAGAAGGCAGAACCTTATATGAGTATCCAGTCTGCTGAAGCTCCAGATGATTATGATGATGGCTTTTCAATGAAGCATCCAGCCACCACCCGTTTCCAGAGAAACCACAGTCCCATCAGTGAGATCCTCAGTGAGAGGCAGATGGCACAATAGATAGAATGCAGGTCCTCAAATGACAGGTCCAGTCCTTAATGATTCATTAGCGAAAGCTTTCTTCAAGTG
>NW_006408783.1:3416120-3421029 GCF_000296735.1 Chrysochloris asiatica
TCTACAGAAGACCTCTTTAAAATTTTCAAGAGCAAAGATAACAGCGTGAGGACTAAGGTGTGCCTGACCTGAGCCATGGTATTCTCAATTTCTTCAGATGCACGTACAATTTGGATAAAAAATAAGGAAAAATGTATGCATTTGAGTTACGGTGTTGGAGAAGAATACTGAAAGCACCATGAACTGCCAGAGGAACAGACAAATCTGTGTTGGAAGATTTGTTTGTTCTTGTGGCGGGATTGGGAGAGTTCATCTCTCATACTTGGGGGAACTATCATCCGGAGGGACCAGCCATTGGAGAAGGAAATTAAGCTTAGTAAAGTGGAGGGTCAACAAAAAAGAGGAAGTCGTTTTTCAAGGAGATGGATTGGCACAGAGGCAACAGCAATGGGCTCATGTAACAATTGTAAGACTGGCTCAGGACTTGGCAGTGTTCCGTTCTGTTGTGCATAATAGGATTGCCATGAGTTGGGACCAACTTGAAGGAACCTGACAAAAATCGACAATGTACAGCTATAATCAGCATGGCAGTTGTGAATGCATGAAAATTCCAATCAATAAACCTGGGTTCAAATTCAGGTAAGTTCATCGCTCCCTCTTAGACTCAGTTTTACATCTGTAAGCAAGGCCTAATAATCCCTAAACAATGGAAATATTCAGAGAAGTAAAGTTTCTACACCCATTGCTTTTGATTCAATTTTGACTCATCGTGACATTTTAGGAGAGAGTTAAATGCCTTCAAGTAACTTCTGACTCATAATAACCGTATATAGGGTTTCTGAGGAGCGGCTGGTGAATTTGAACCACCGACCTTGAGGTTCAAACTGACTTTGCGGTCAGTGCATTATCCTACAGTGCTACACGAGGTCTCCTTTTAGTTAGTAGCTAAGTGCTTAACCACTGTGCCACTAGGGATCCTAAAGGTCCTATGTTCTTGTTGTTAAGTGCTGTGGAGTCAATTTGAACTCACAGCCGGCTCTGTATAGCGTTTCCAAGGAGCAACTGGTGAGCTTGAACCACTGACCTTGTAGTTTAAACAGACCTTGCGGTCCAGTGCATTAACTGGCAGAGTCTCATAATCTGTGAAAATAGTCTGCAATGCTGATCTAAAAAGAACCATGGGAAATCAACTTTGCTATTTCTCTACCTTGATATAGAATCACCTCAATTTTCTTGGATGTTGTTATTGTTAAAATAACACCCCAAGGATGTGATCTCCAAATCCTTTATATCAGAACTTAAGTTCCTATTCCTATTCTCATCTCAGTAAATGTGGCAAGACTACCATATAACTGAAGGTCTTTCTTTTCAAGAAGCCTATACTGCTGCTTTTCTGCCATTTCCTCTATAGACAAAATCCTGCCAAATAGCAAACCATTCCTCAATACCATGCTTTTAGGTATTTGCTAAAGGAGCCCTGGTAAGTACAGGGTTACAGGTCAGGCTGCTAACCGCAAGGTCGGTAGTTCGTGTCTACCAGTTGCTACGCAGGAAAAAGATGAGACTTTCTGCTCCCGTAAAGAAAGACAGCCTTGGAACCCTCTACAGGGTTGCTATGAGTCGGAACCAACTCAGGGGCACACAACTGCCCCCCCACCAGGAATTTGCTATGTTTCCACCATGCTCCTTAATGTACCCCAGAATTCTCAAGGCTGGGTGCAGTTCTAACTCTAATACATTGATTCCTGGTTCCCATTTGCGATACTGTTAATCTTTTTATAATATGACAGAAACATCAGAACCTTATCTACTGCAATCCCTTGATATTCCCTGCCATTAATGAAGGTAATTGTTTGTTCTTATATTCATGTTCATGTATTCTTGTCTCTACCCTTGTGGACTTTTTGTAGTTCACTTTTACAGTTTACTAAAGAAGATTAAATTCTTTGTTGGAATCTCTGAATAGTGCATGGTTAACACATTTGACTGCTGACCAAAAGGTTGGAGGTTCAAATGCACCCAGAGGTAACTCTGGAGAAAGGTTTGGTTGGTTGGTGATTTACCTCCAAAACCTCAGTCATTGAAAATGCTATGGATTTTCCTACATCAATGAGGTCAACATGATTTGGAATCAACTTGATGACAACTTTTTATTATTATTATTACTCCTAGGTTTCTATCCCACCTGTTTTAGTGCTAACTAATGAAGGGTGCTTTCATTCCATCACCCAGAGTTTAAGTCGTTCTGGGTATTGAATACCCTAGGAATAATACTTGCTTTGCAATTTCACGCTAGTATTTCTATTTGAAGATGTCCTACTTGTGTATGACTATCTCATTATCTGTCTGCTTATGTAAGGCATGTAACTTAGCTCAGATGATGCCATTAAAAAAAAAAAAAAAAGTATGTACATAATCCAAAATAATGCTTCTCTGAAGCTAAAATACCTGTGGTTTCCCAGGCTGCTTTGTGTCAGAGAAGGGGACTTGACTGGCCTCACCAAGTTTATTCTTCACAAAACCTTTGAGTAAGGGGCCAGTAACTAGAGACAATCTTCTTCCAAACTAGTTGACTTTCTCAAAATGAACACAGAAAACCACATTTATTTCCCCCTCAGATTCAAAATGTGTTATAACCACCAGAGCCTTCTACTACATTTAAGCCAGAGTATCTCCCTGTTCTGTTGTACATATGGTCTCTATGAGTCAATGCCGACTCCATGGCACCTAACAACAACAACAACATCTTACTGGAATGTACCCTGGATTTATTATTTAACACAATGTATTGCATATATGAAGCAGTCTTCAGTTGTAAGCCTTTTTCCTCCTTGACTGTTGTTACATTAATATGAGCCCTGGTGTGGTGCTGTGGGATAAAGCACTGGACCCAAAGGTTACTTTGAACCACAAGGTCGGTGGTTCAAACTCACCAACTGCTCCTCAGAAACCCTATACTGGATCGCAATGAGTCAGAACTGACTTGATGGCACTTAACCACATCAACAACAATCAGAAAGTGATTGTAAAGGAATTATCTTCCTGATTCACTCTGCCTTCAAGTACCCTAAAAAGTTTCTGTGGTGCAGTTACTATTGAGTTTAAAAACATTTTAAGACTCATGTAGGAAACCAAGCTGTTTCTTGCCCAGTAGCTGAAACTTCTTATAATGGATACCCAGCCAATATCTTAATGACCTCAAGTTAGAGATCTTCATGTTCCCAAAGGCAGGAAAGTGCCACATCACATTGTTATTGTTGTTGTTAAGTGCCGGTGAGTTGATTCCAACACATGGCGACCCTGTGTAGGGTTTCCGAGGAGCAGCTGGTGAGCTTGAACCACCGACCTTGCAATTCAAATGACTTTGCAGTCTGACGCATTAGTCCACAGAGCCATACCAGGCCATGTTACATTACATTACAAGACACTCAGTGAAGAAACATGAACTTTGAAGTCAGTAGGTAGTACTTGGACTCCTGGTATGGCACTGTAGGATCAGCACTGGACTGCAAACCTTCAGGTCAGCAGTTCAAACCCACCAGCTGCTCCTCAGAAACCCTGTTAGGGTCACTATGAGTCAGAGCCTACTTAAAGGCAGTTAACAACAACAACATGTAGCACTTAGTGAGAACCTATTAAAAAAAAAAAAAAGCCATAGTACCTGTCCTAGTAGGAGGGGTTAGCTTCCTAACACTTGCATTGAACAGAAAGTACATCTGACATGTGGCTGGTGGTCACAGAACAAGTGTTTGGAGATGATGGCCTAAAGGATTTGTGGTGAGGTGCTGTAGGATCTGCACTTCACTACAGACCATATGGTCGGCAGTTCAAACCCAGCAGCTGCTCCTCAGAAACCTGATACAGCGTCGCTATGAGTCACAACACTTAACCACAACAGCAATATGACTACAACTGGGAATCAGCTCTCCTCCTGCTCACTCCCCGTGAGACTGAGAAGCTGACTTCCTATGGCTTGTTGGAAGTGCACATAGCGTATGATTTATGTCAAGGGCCACAAGATTGGGGAAAAGACCCATTAAAAAAAAAAGAGTAATTGAACCCAATTGCTGTAAGACTGGGGGAAATGTCAATTGTCTCATTTTTTCCTTTCCTTCTGGAAGGGCTTATTGCTACCATGTAATTTATGGGCCTCAAGAGAGTCGTAAAAGCATGGAGAAGAGGAAACAGATGAATCCAGGCTACTAAGCAGCACAAGGCAGGGCTTATGGGTCTTTATCCTTTAGTTTTAAGAGCTCACTAATAAACATGAATACAGGGCAGAAAAAACAGTGTTGATTAACTCACTTTAAACATTGTTCTGTCTTCTTCTTAGGAATTTTTACTTACAAAGAAAACATAATTCCAACTTTCAAGCCTTTAATACTGAATGTTTTGTATTTAATATTTTCATATCTTTGACAGTTGAATTTAAACTTTCAGATTGCAAACACTTTTAGATTATGTTGTTGTTGTTGGGTGTCGTCGAGTCGGTTCTGACCCATAGCGACCCTGTATAGGGTATCCGAGAAGCTGCTGGTGAACTTGAACTGCTGACCTTGGAGTTCAAATGGCTTTACAGTCTAGCACATTAACCCACAGCACCACAACAGGGCTCCAATACCAGTATGCATCACCTAAAAGTTTGTCCTAGTCAAAGGATTAGTTTATCTGAGGAAGGGTAAATTAGCCTCAATTGTGCTATTGAACAATATTGATATTATTAGCACAAATACTCTAGCTCTTTTTATATTGCTGTATCAAAAGAGAAACATTTATAATAAACCAGACTGAATAAAAGCATAATAAAAATGAGACAAAAACATAGAGGAGGAGGCCTGGTGTGGAACTGTAGTATAAGCACTGGGCAGCTAATCGAAAGGTTGGTGGTTCAAATCCTCCAGTCACTCCTTGAAAACTACTGAGGGTTGCTACTATGAGTTAGAAATGACTCAGTAGCACTTTACTAGAA
>NW_006408783.1:3422738-3426946 GCF_000296735.1 Chrysochloris asiatica
TGCGGCAATGTGTTAGCAGTAATGGCAAAAGCCAATGTGAAGTGTTAATTACAGCTCAATACATGCTAAACTCAGTGAATTGGGAAGCTAAATGCATCTGGATATAATCAATTCTCTTCAGTGAAGTTTGGAATCACAAAAAGCTGCTTTCACTAGGCCTCATTGTGACAGAGACAGTGTTACTCAGGTGAGCAGACAAGCTGAGGTCTCACATAGAGGGAGAGTTTGTGAAAGAAAGCAGCGTGGCTGCTGCAAAACTGTTAACACCAAAGTAAAATTGTTTCAGAGTGTTAGTTTGTCTTGTAGAACCATCTCAGATTAGATTACAGACTTAACACAAGATACGGAAAAAACATTGAAGGATTTAGACGATTTCCAATTTTTCTCTTTGGCTTGTGACGAGACAATGGACATAACAAGTACTGCCCAACTGGCCATTTTCGTTCATGAGATAACTGCAAAGTTTGACATGTGACAGGAACTGCTGTCACCGGAAGCCATGCATGTCACAAGAGGAGAGGTCTTGTATGAGAGACTTGTTTTATCAATGAAAAAACTTGAGCAAACATTTGAAAAGTTAGGTGGTCTTACTGCAGATAGAGCTCCAGGTATGGTTGGCTTGCACAAAGGGATAGTTGCATTTGTCAAGAAAGATCTGAATCATCTTAGTCTTTATCCAAGTGTGAAATATAAATCTGTGTTCAAAACAGCAACAACAACAAAATTATTATTGCCATTATAACAATCAAGACTACTAGTGGCATGGTGGTTTAAGTGCTCGGCTGCAAACTGAAAGATTGTCAGTTGGAACCTATCAGCTTCTCTGTGGCAGAAAGATGTGACCGTTTTTCCCAGAAAGATTACAACCCTATGGTGTTTTACTTACACGGTCATACCAGAATCAACTCTGCCGTATTGAGTTTTTAAAAAATTTATTCCAAATATCAAATGATATTATGTAAATCAAGTATCAAACTACTTCCTTTTGTCTTTTACTGGGTTTATAATAAACTGTTGATGTTGTTGTTAGGTGCCATCGAGTCGGTACCAAATCATTGCGACCCTACACACAACAGAATGAAACACTGCCCGGTCCTGTGCCAATCTAAAAGTAGCCATCTAATTTTAGTCTACAGATTTTTTTTTTTTTTTTTGGTATGGTCACATATGTGTATATATGATGCTATTTTTCATAAAGTCATTAAAGTGTGGTTAGAATTTAAGAAGCGTTCTAAACACTACCAAATTACCTTTAAAACAAACTACTATATATGTCTCCACTAGATTACAAACTCCCTGAGGACAATTAAAGGAACTTGTTACAGATTTTGTCCCAAGAGAATTCATTATAGTAAGATTCTAATTAAAATCATAAAGTTTTTAATAGCTTAATGAACATTTCTTTGTTGATGAGTGTGTTGAATACATGAGCATGTCTTGATGTGTAGCCATGCATAGATGCATCAAGACATGTTCTTGGATGCCCTTCCCTTCTCTGAACTTCCTACACTCCAACCAAACTAGATTATTCATTGTTACCTGCATAACAAGTAACATTTTGCTCATTTAGTCATTTCTCTCAGTCATTTAATCAATCCTTTACCCTTATTAGATGTGCTAACACTGTTCCTGGGGATGTAAAATTGACCAAACACTAACACTCTTTTTGTCTTATAGGAAAATAAAATCCGCTGTAAGTGATAGAATTTAATAATTACATAAATACAAAATTGCAACTTTGATGAGTGCTAGAAAGGTGAGGACGTTTCAAAGAAACAGGGCAAACTCTTAGATAATTCAGTATCAATAGTTTCTATTATCAAAAAAGAAAGATATGAGATATTGTGTGTCTTCTGGTTTGAGCACAACGTCACCCACAATATTGTCAAAGGTATCGAACATGAATCTGATTAACCAAACTGCTGGAAGAAACCTTACATTGCATCAGAAGTATGCCATCAGCAAAATCAACTCAATGGGAATCTCTACAGGTCAAATGCTGCTCCAGGTTCTTCAACAGATAATTTTTTTTTTTTTTAAGGTGGTGGGACATAAGGGAAAACTTGGAGATGAAAAGAAATTCAAACAACATAATATTTTTAAATGAGTAAGCTTGAGAGATGCATTATTGTGTGACATGGTGATTCACAGAAACATGTCTGCAAATTCTTTCTCATTAAGTGGTTGTTGGTTATGTGCTACGGAGTTGTCGGTTCCTATGCCTAGCGACCCTGTACAGGGTTTCCGAGGCTGTAAATCTTTACGGAAGCAGAAAGCCTCATCTTTCTCCTGTGGAACAACTGGCAGTTTTGAACTGCTGACCTTAAGTGTCACAGCCCGATTTGTAACTCTACGTTACCTTAGGATCTACTTTTCCCTCTCTTAAACTAGGTCTGCTTTAAGGACATGCTATTTTGTTTGTTTGTTTGTTTAAATAATAGCCTTGTTGAGATATAACAGGCCACCAAATGCATCATTTTAATGTATATAATTTAAGATTTAAAAACAACAACATATTAACAGAATTGTGTAACCATCGCCAATATCTACTTTTAGATAATTTTTGTCTTCCTTAAAGGAAACATTGTCCCTATTAACAGTCACTCCCCATTTCTACCTACCTCCAATCCTTGACAACCACTAATAGGAAACTTTCTGTCTGTAGAGATTTGTGGGCTCCAGACATTTCATTTAAATGGAATCATACAATAGGTAGCGTTTTGTGATTGGCTTCTTTCAGTTAGCCTAAAGTTTTCAAAGTTCATCCATGTCATAGCATACATAAGTGCTTTAATTTTTTTATTATTATTGAATAGTATTCCTTGCTATGAATATGCTTATCCATGTTGTTTATCTGCATTTGTTTATCCCTACATCCTTGATAGACATCTGGGCTGTTTCTATTTGTTTGGCTATTATGAACAATGTTATTATACATATTTGTATACTGTTTCTTGTATGGACATGTTTCAATTCGCTTTGGTATATATCTTGAGAAATTGGTGACTAATAAGGTAATTCTATGTTTAATATTTTGAGGAACTAAACTGTTTTCCAAAGTGGCTGTGCCATTTTACAATCCCACTGACAATACACAGGATTTCCCGTTTCCCCACATCCTAACCAACACTTGTCACTGTCTGCCTTCTCAATGACTATGAAATAGTACCTCACTGTGTTTTTATTTATAGTGTCTTAATAACTGATTATGTTGAGCATCTTTTCTTGTGTGTATTGCACACTTGCATATTTTATTTGGAGAAATGTCCTTCCGATCTTTTACCTCATTTAAAGGTAGGTTAGTTTTCATTTTATTATTGTGAAAAGTTCTCTGCATATTCTAGATACAAATTTCTCATCAGGTATATAATTTTCAAATGTTTTCTCCCAGTGTATGGGCTTCCTTTCCACCATCTTGAGGGTGCTTCATGGCATGGTTTGTTAAGCATAAATGTAGCCAAAGTGATGCTGCAGAACTTCTGAGGCTTTGCAAGGCCGGGAAGGCTTTGTAGCTTCTGTCTGGGAAAATTTAGGCTGGTGATATAAGAAGTCTTACTCTCTGTAATAGTTGGGTGCGTCAACATGGTGGGCCATGATTCTCAGTAAATTGGCAGTTGTGATGCAGTTTATCTCCATGATGAAATCTGATATAAAGTAATGAGCAGGCAATCAACTGAATGAGAGTTCCCTTGAGGATGGGACCTGCTTTTTGGCTAGATTTGGATCTTGCATCTAGCACATCATTAGCTGACCTTTGAACCTCTGCACTTGAGCCAACAGCTTGTTTTACTGCCAAGTGATCCTAGGAGTAATTAACCTCTACAACCTGTGACTCCGCAGATTCACCTTACCTGCCATTCTTAGATTCATTTGCCTCTGCAGCTAGCAGCTTGCTGCCTGACCTACCCATCTCGGGTTCATCAGTTTCTGCAGCTACATGAGTTAGCAGAAGCCTCCAGACTAACATCTGATCTATGGGGTTGGAATTTATCAGCCTCTACAATCTCACCTGAAGATCAAAGAGCACAGCCTTTGATATGGATTACATTTTAATGTCAAGAAAACAAAAATCCTCACCACTGGACCAATAAACAGCATTCTTATCAATGGAGAAAAGACTGAAGTTGTCCAGGACTTCATTCTTCTTGGATCAACTACCAACACTCACAGAAGCAGCAGTCAAGAAATCAAAGGACGTATTGCATTAG
>NW_006408783.1:3427891-3452208 GCF_000296735.1 Chrysochloris asiatica
CAGCCTAAAACATTATTTTAAGATCAACTTGCTGGAGAGGCCAAAGTGGGTGCTTCAGTGGCCAGGCCAGTTGAGTGACCATATTCCAATCAATACAAACTTCCAGTCACATGAGTAAGCTCCCTTGGATGTCTTAAAGATGTAGAGTCTTACAGATGACTGCAGCTTCAGCTGATATCTGATTTTTTGTCATAGGAAGAAAAGATACAGATGGAAATATGGACCAGTGCTTATTCTACAGCGCCACACCAGGACAACAAAACTGAATAAGAGAGAAGAAAATACAAACTATTCAGAGTGGATAAAAATGATGTGCTGCATACAAGAGATACATCTGGAATAAAAGGACATGAGAGGATGACAATCAAAGGATGGAGAAAGATGAACGATACAAATCCCAAACAAAAGGAAGTTTCAGCAATAATCAGATATAATCAGATATGGTAGACCTGAAATCAGATATGGTAGACCTGCTATAATCAGATGTGGTAGACCTGAAATCACAGAGCATCACTAACGATAAAGCGGGAGGAGGGAGATAGGAAATTTATATTCATATACTTCTAATGTTGTTGTTATTATAAGCTTCATCGAATTTGTTCCAATTCATAACTACACTGTATAGGGTTTCTGAGGAGTGACTGGTGAGTTTGAATGGCTGACCTGGCAGTTCAAAGCTGGAGGTCCAGTGCATTATTCTCAGCAACACACCAGGGATCCTACACATCTAAAATATATCAAACAACAATTTATAGAACTAAAGGAAACACCTGGAATCATAGTGGGAGATTTTAAAAGAGTTTAAAAATTTTAAAACAGTGACTGTTAAAAGGCGCAGACAAAAATCTGTAAGCCTCTTTGGTTGGTTGATGATGCATGGAGGGGATTGTAACCATGGCAATGAGACGATATACGATAGAATGAATGTAAAACTAATGTTCTCCCATGTAAACTATCACATAATTCACAATAAAACATTTAAGAAAAAAAAAAATCTGTAAGGATATAAAAGATTAGAACAATAAAATTAACAAAGGTGACCTCCTGGCTGTACACAGAATAGTTACTACCTCCAAAAGCCGAAAAACACACTTTCTTTGGCACGTGCAAATATAGCATTTACCACAATTGACTATGTGCTGAGATTAGAACAATGATCTGAAATTGTGCAGACTAAATTCTTTGAGCTTTGCAGAATTAAGACTAAAAACAAGTTAAAAACAACAGGTGAAAGAGTCCCCATATATTTGAAAATTTAATCATTTCCCAGTAGCACATGGATGAAAATAAGGAATTTACATTAGAAATTAGAAAATATTTTGAACCAAATGATATAGCTCAAAATTACTACACGACAAAACTTGCAAGATTGAATTAAAGCACTGCTTAGAGGTAAACTTAGCCTTATAGTAGAGAAAAAGAAAGATTAAAAACAATTAATTTAATCATCAATCTCTTGAAGTTAGGAAGAAAAGAAAGCCTAAGTTAATACTTGTTGTTAAGTGCTGTCAAGTCAATTCTGACCCATAGCCACCCTGTATAGGGTTTCCAAGGAACAGCTGGTGAGCTTGAACCACCGACTTTGCAGTTCAAACAACTTTGCAGTCTGACGCATTAGCCCACAATGCCACACCAGGACTCCTAAGTTAATACTTGTTGTTATTGTTAGGTGCCATCGAGTTGGTACTGGTTCATAACAACCCTATGCACAACAGAATGAAACACTGTCTGGTCCTGGGCCAACCTCACAATTGTTGCCACGCTGGAGCCCATTGATGCTGCCACTTTGCCAAATAGCTAAACTTTAAAACGAAAACAAACACATGATAGAGATAATCAGCAAGTCAAAAGTTTGGAAGGAATAAAAAATGTAATAAATTATAGGAAAAAAACAGATTAAGGAATAAACACTATATGACTAATACTGGGCAAACTAAATGCTATGGGTTAATGCGCCAGACTGCAAAGCCGTTTGAACTGCAAGGCTCACCAGCTGCTCCTTGGAAACCCTATACAGGGTCGCTATGGGTCGGAATCGACTCGATGACACTTGACAACAACAACAAACAAACTACAGTTATTCAAAGAGGATACAATGAACCACTTTATGTATTTGGTAATTTCATTTAATATGATGTATTTCTTAGAAAAACACAACCTATGAAAAGTGACATAAAAATAAATTAAATTCATAATTAAAAACCTTTCCCAAACAAAAACTATAGGCGCAGATGACCTCACTAATGAATTCTTACAAACATTAACAGAAGCCATAATACCTACCACACACAACCCCAATGAAACAATACAAGGAGACCAGTCTAACCACGAAACTGAAACACTGACAAGGAAAATACTTGGTGGTGGTTACATGTCATGGAGTCAGTTCCAATTCATACAGACCATGTACAGAAATCTAAGCTAGGTTTAATGTTTGAAAGGTCCGTGCATGTGCCTCCCACAAACAGAATAAAGAAGATCAATATGATAAATCCAGCAGTGCAGAAGCATTGTGTGAAATGTATATGATCTAAGCAAACAAAGAGAAGAGGGAACTTCTTTAACTTGATAAAGAATATGTCGAAAAGTCCCAGAGTAAACCACATAGTTAATGGTGAAATGTTGTAAGTTTTCCCCCTGAGATCAAGAAGTTGAAAGCTTGCTCAAGATCACCACTGTCATTCAGTGAAGTAAGACAAGGGAAAGAAAAGATACAAGACTGGGAAGGTAAATAAGAAAACTCATTATTCGTAAGTGACATAATCATGATGTAAAAAAATCCAGAAAGATCCACAGGTAAAGTGACAGCATTAGTAAATGCATTTATCAAAGATGCTAAACTTGATGATAAACACTGGGTTGCAAAACCAAAGTGGGCAGTTCAAACCCACCAGTCCTTCCTTGGAAGTCCTAAAATCGGGTCGCTATGAGTTGGAACTGATTCAGTGGCACTTAAGAAAACAACAACAAAAAACCTGATATAAAATTGTTTTATATCAAGCAACAAGTAAAAATTGAAATTTAAAAAATGATGACAGTTACATTAGCATTAAAAATTATTAAACATTTGGTGGTGGTGGTGTGCCCTGGAGTCGATTCTGACTCATAGCCACCCTGCATAGGGTTTCTGAGGTTATAAATCTTTACAGGGGCAGAAAGCCTCATCTTTCTCTTGCAGAACAGCTGGTGGTTACCAACTACTGACCTTGAGGTTAGCAGTCCAACTCGTATCTGCTACGCTACCAGAGTGCCTTACCACCACCACCATCACCACCATCACCACCATCACCACCATCATCACCACCACCAATACATATAAAGAAAAACAGGCAAGACTTTTACACAGAAAGAAATGAAATAAGAACTGAACAGTGGATAAGTATTCCATGTCCACAAAGAGGAGACACTCAAGGAGCTGGTAATAATCTCTTGATCCAGATTGTGCTTTCCCCATTGTATTAAATTTGATAATTCAAGCTACAAATGAATGCTTTTTATACTTTTCTGCCCTTATGCTGTACTTGTATGAACATTTTATAAAAAAGTAATTTGAATAACATGCCTTGAGATGCCAAACAAATAAATAAGTATTGAGTGGAGCAATATGAAATTGTTCTTTATATAGTTTAAAAGCGATTCTTGGTGTGGTGCTGTAGGATAAGCACTGGACCGCAACATCAGTTAGAACTGCAAGGTTGGCTGTTCAAACTCATCAGCCACTCCTTGGAAACCCTATACAAGGTCACTATGAGTCGCTATAACAACATCAACAAGAACGTAGTTTAAAAATGGTTGCATATAGTTAATAGTTACGTAAGAAGTATTTGTTGCTGTTAAGTGCTGTCATATCTGTTCTGACTCATAGCGACCTCTGTATAGGGCTTCTGAGGAGTAACCGGTGAGTCTGAACCACCAACCTTGTGGTTCAAGCCAAGCTTGTGGTTCAGTGCTTACCCTGCAGCACTATACGAGGATTCCATAGGAAGTATAGGCAATAATTAAATAGATAAAATAAGTAAAAGTGTTTTATTTTATTAATAAATAGTTATAAAATTATATATTTGTATTTTCTACTTATGATGTTTTTGTTCATTCTGGTGATTTTGTGCTATTACATATGTTTCTAAAACTTGAATTCCAATTTAGCATTGTCATTTAGGACATAGTTTGACTTGTGACACATTGACCCATTGAACCCAATAGGAGTAATCACAGAGATTTCAATCTAGTTATTACCTATCAATTTTTATCTTTATGGCTGGAGGGCCATGAAGTATGCTTTGATTTAGAAGTCTCCTCCATATTGTCTGGTTGGTCCAGGTCTACATAGTCAAAGACTAAAATCACATTCAGAACATAGGGCAAGACTCTCATTACAACATGCCTTCTGAAGGCTAGGACTGATGCTTCAGTTCACAGCCTGAAAGCACTGAGAGACATCTGGATGCAGCTCTCCAAGGATACCATTCTAGTCAGGAACTTATGGAACAATACCATGAACATGTTGGAGAGGAAACATGCATGGAAGCTATGGTGAGACATGACTTTGAGGATTTTGAATCTGAATTCTTACACTAATTTGACCCTTATGGTGCCACTGCATAGTAAGTCTACTTTAGCTTCTCTTTGGTTGTGAAACTGATAAAGATTACCAAGTGGTAGTTACTTTTCTAGGAATTTCTTCAAAGACCGCTGTTGTTTTTGTTGTTAGGCACCATGTGCATAGAGACCGTATGCACATTAGAACTAAACACTGCCCAGTCCTGCACCATTCTCACAATTGTCCATTGTTGCTGCTGCTGTCAGTCCGTCTTGATGGGGGTCTTCTGTTTTTTCTCTGAGTCTCCACTTTACCAAGCATGATGTTCTTCTCCAGAGTCTGGTCCTTCCTGGTAACATGTTCAAAGAACCAGAGACAAAATTTCTCTATCTTTGGCTCTAAAGAGCATTTTGACTGTATTTCCTCCAAGGCATTTGTTTGTTCTTCTGACAGTTTATATTACTGCCAATATTATTCACCAACACCATAATTCCAATGCATTGATTCTTCCTTGGTTTTCCTTATCTATTTTACAACTTACACATGCATGTGAGGCTATTGAAAACACCTTGGCTTGGGTCAGGTACACCTTAGTCCTCAAACCTACATTTTTGCTATGTAACACTTTAAAGAGTTCTTTTGCAGCAGACTTGTCTAATGCAATACGTCGTTTGATTTCTTGACTGCTGCTTCCATGAATGTGGATTGTGGACTCAAGGAAAATGACGTCTTTTACAACTTCAGACTTTTCTCTATTTATCATGATGCTATTTATTGGTCCAGTGGTGAGGACTTGTGTTTTCTTACACTGAGGTATAATCCATATTGAAAATCATAGGCTTTAAGTCCTCTGCACTTCCAACAAGCAAGGATGTGTCACCTCCATATTAATGAGTCTTCCTCCAATCCTGATGCCACGTTCTTCTTCATATAGTCCATACAGCATACAGATTCAATAAGTATGGTGAAAGGATGCAACCCTGGCATACGCACCTTCCTGATTTTAAACAATTCATTATCCCCTTGTTCTATTCAAATGACTGTCTCTCAATCTAGGTACAGGTTTCTCATGAGCACAATTAAGTGTTCTGGAATACCCATTCTTCCCAATGTTATTCATAGTTTGTTATAATCCATGCAGTCTTTGCATAGTCAATAAAGCACAGGCAAGCATCTTTATGGTATTCTCTGCTTTCTGCCAAGCTCCATCTGACATCAGCAATGATATCCTTCATTCCACATCCTCTTCTAAATCTGGCTTGAATGTCTGGCAGCTCCCTGGTGAAGTATGTTGCAACCATTTTTGAGTTATTGTCAGCAAAATTTTACTTGCATGTGATGTTAATGATATTGTTTGATGATTTCTGCTTTCCCTTGGGTCCCCTCTCTTTGGAATGGGCACAAATATGGATCTCTTCCAATCACTGACCATTTCCTTTTAGTACAATTACTGTGTATTCCTTCCTCTTCTTTTGATGCTTTCAACATCAATCAATATTTTATCTATGGTGGTGGTGGTGGTTATGTGCCGAGGAGTCAGATCTGACTCATAGTGACCCTGTACAGGGTTTCCGAGGCTGTAAATATTTATGGGAGCAGAAAGCCTCATCTTTCTCCTGTGGAACAGCTGGTAGTTTCGAACTGCTGACCTTGAGGTTCACAGCCCGATTCATAACCATTACGCTACCAGTCAATATTGCAAATCTATCTTGAATTTTTTTCTTCAGTTCTTTCTGCTTGAGAAATGCTGAGGAGTTTTGATTTCTAACTTCAAGTCTGTGTACATTTAATTGTAATATCTTACTTTGTCTTCTCAGGTTGCTATTTTAAATTTTCTTTGGTCATGAGTGTCTAATGTATCAAATATTTTTTGAAATGATCTCTAAATTCTAGAAGGATATATTTAATACCATATTTTGGTTCTTGTGGAGTTGTTTTAATTTTCTTCAGCTTCAGCCTAGACTTGCAGATGCACAATACCACAGTCGCCCTGGTCTCTTTAGGCTGATGATATTGAGCTTGTTCATCATTTATCTCTTGCCACAGATGTGGTCAATTCCTGTGTATTCCATCTGGTGAGATTTGTGTGTATAGTTATCTTTTATGTTGTTGAAAAAAAGGTATTTGCAATGAGTAAGTTGTTGGTATTACAAAATTCTGTCATGTGATCTCCAGCTTCATTTATATCATCAAGGCCATATTTTCCAACTGTTGAACCTTTCTCTTTGTCTCTAAATTTCTCATTCCAATTACCAGTGACTACCAATACTTCTTAATTGCATGTTTGATCAATTTCAGACTAGAGAAGTTGGAAGAATTCTTTAATTTTATTATCACTGGCTTTAGCGGTTAGTGCACAAATTTGAATAATAGTGGCATTACTGGTCTTCCTTGATTTTGTTGTTTTTAGATGCCATCCCATGAACAATAGAACAAAGCATGCCTCAGTCCTGCACCACCCTTATAATTATTGTTAGGTTTGAGCCCATAGTTGCTGCCATTGTGTCAATCTGTATCATTGGGGGGTCTTCCTCTTTTTTGCTGACCCTTCTCTTTTCTAAGTATTATGTCCTTCTCCAGGGACTGGTCCCTCTTAACAACGTGTCCAAAATAAGAGAGACAAAGTCTCTCCATCCTTGCTTCTAAGGTCTTCCTTGTAGGTATATGGATGTTATCCTGCCAGATAGCAGTCATTGTACTTCAAGATAGATCTCGAAATGTTGTTTTTGATGATTCATACGTCATTCATCTTCATTTTGTCACTTCAGGCACAATAGACATTCAATTGTCTGATTCAAAATGGCCAATGCCAGTCCATTTCAGATAATTAATGCCTATAATATCAATTTTATGTGTATCACTCTATTTTTTGGCGACTTCCAATTTTCTTAGATTCATACTTTGCACGTCCCACGTTCCGATTTATTACTATTTATGATTGTTTCTTACCTTTTTGAGTTGTGCCACATCAGCAAATGAAGGCTCTGAAAGTTTTGCTCTATTAACGTTATTAAGGTTAATTTGACTTTGAAGAGACAGCTCTGCCCTAGTCATCTTTTAAGTGATTTCCAACCTGAAGGCTTCATCTTCCAGCACTAAATCTGAAATTGTTCTCTTGCTATCCATAAGGTGTTCAGTGACTAACCATTCAGAAGTGGTCTGCCTCTCCTTCTTCTTAGTCTGTCTTAGTCTGGAAACTCTGCTGAAATCTGTCCACCACAGATGACCTTGCTGATATTTAAAATACCCATGGTGCTTCCAGCACCATGACCACATACAAGTCACCAGAGTACAACAAACTGAGAGATGAGAGGGGGCCTCAAAGCTTAGACATATTAATTTGGATTGATCCATGTCAGAAAGCAATAGAGAACTGAAGAGCAGATTTGGAGTGCTGAGTACCAGTTAGTTCCATTTTCTAACATCTGGCAACCTTCACACACTTTCATTTAGGTTGTATCTACCCTATAGCCAATGAATTCAGAAAACAAAACAAACAAAAAATGTAAATTAGACCCAAACATCTGGTATTAAGCAAATTGGTTTATAAATAAAGACTAAACATTTAATGAGAGAGAGAGAAAGGAAAAGAGAGCGTGCTGCCCACTTGTACCCTCTGACTCCTATCCTTCGTTTTCCTAGAGGCTGTAGGAGATGGACCTGCGTCAATCGTTATTGAGAAGGTGGAGTGAAATGGATAGTGAATTTTGCAAGTTAGCCCTTAGCGTATTAAGAGTGACTTAGTTGTATTGATGAGAAATGTAAGGTCACCACAGACATTTTTGCATCTCAAAATTATTTCTCAATTGCTCATAATTTTTGAATTATAGTTTATATGGTTTCTCAGATCCAAAGCCAAGATATCAATTCTCTTCGACAGCTTGATGTTTTGCCAAGTTGAAAATAGATATGTTTTCCATATTGGAATCATTGATGGAAACTACAGGTATGCCACCCTGTTTGCTTTATGAAATCCCTGTTTGCTTTATTAAGGTGAAACGTGTCTCAGTTTTTCCTTTTTTTTTTTTCTCAATACAAAACCATTGAATAAACATCAAATAGTCTGGGGGAAAGATTTGGTTTGAGACTAAGATTTGTGTTCAAAGTGAAACTTTTTGCTTTCTAGTTTTCTCACTTTAGGCAGCTTTTTAGAGATTCAGTTTCTACATTTGTAACAGTGGAGATAGTAACAGTTATAAAGTTTGTTTTGAGAAGTAAATGGGCTGTTATTGTTGTTGTTAAGTGCCATTGAGTCGGTTCCAACCCATAGCAACCTGGTATAGGGTTTCCAAGGAACAGCTGGTGAGCTGCAACTCCAACCTTGTGGTTCAAACCAACTTTGCAGTCCACTGCATTAACATACAGCGCCACCCCAGGACAGCAATAAATGGGTTAACAATGCAAAACCCTGCACTGTCCCAAGGTGAAGCATTGAAATTTCCCTTCTGCAGATCATTGAGCTTCTCTATTCATGCAGATTTTCTCCATTTTCCTGGTTGGAGGTGGGGGCAAATAAATTGTGGAAAACTATCTCTTAGTTGACATCTAGGCACATATATTTTAAAAAGGCTGGCTGCCATAGATTTAAGCAAAAGGAATTGAAATCAAATGGAAAATGATCCTACATATTGATATGTGAATGTATGTAACACACTGAAATGGAAACTAGTCAGCACGCAATACGCATTTTCATGTGTTCATTTAACACATATTCAAGTACCTGTTAGAGCCAGGCATGATTCTAGGTCATGAGGACACCGCCCCAAATCCCTGGAACCATGAAAGTTATAGTCTAGGGAGGAGGAGACAGATATTAGCATAGTAAATAGGTAAATAATATATGTTAGTAGGTGACAAGTGTAGTTAAGAGACTGAGTGTGCTTGATGAATGAGTGTTAAATAGATTGGTAACTTGCAATCATTTCTGAGCTCTATAAAAGATGTTGTATCTTTCAGATAATGTTTGTTGTAATGTGCCGTGCAGTCGGTTCCGACTCATGGCGACCCTATACAGGATTTCCAAGGCTATAAATCTTTACGGGAGCAGAAAGCTAATTTTTCTCCCATGGAACAGATGGTAGTTTCGAACTGCTGAGTGTGAGATTAGCAGCCTGATTCATAACCACTACACTACGAGAATAGCAACTAAAAAAAATATCTGTTCACATCCCAACTCACAGTGACTCTATAGGACAAAGCAGAGAGGCCCTAAGAAGTTTTCCAGACTAAAACAGACTACCACATCTTTCTCTCATGGAGTGGTTGAGGGTTTGAACTGCCAACCATTTGTTTAGCAGCTGAGCTTTTAACCACGATATCATTACTGCAATAAGAATGACCAAAGCTCAGTGTGAAATCCGGGCAGAGTAGCCCTCTTGTTACTGTTGCTGTTAAGGGTAAAACTGAGTAGGTTCTGACCTTGGATAGGGTTTCTGAGGAGCAGCTGGTGGGTTTGAACTGCAGACTTTGTGGTTCCCACTCCAGTGCTGATCCCACAATGTCATACCAGGAATACTCCTAGGTTGGAATTTTTACCTGATTGTTGTGTACATTAACCCATGGTGAGAAAGCTACCAAGTAGAATACTCCTGGAGAAAAGAACTGAAACCTCAACAATATAGGAGCAACACAGAATAATCCCCACCCAGAGCTATATTTCAACAGCATGTTCTTTCCCAGGGAAACTACCATTTCAAAGGTATAAAATCTTATATTTCAAGACATCATGTTCAGGAGCAGAGAGCCTCATCTTTCTCCTGTGGAGTGACTGGTGGGCTCGGACCCCAATCAGTGCTGATACTACAGTGCCACCATGCTCCTAGTTTCCCCTAGGACTCTACAATCAACTGCTTACTTTCTATCCCTTTCCCACTGTGGTGGCTTGTGTGTTGCTGTGATGCAGGAAGCTACGCCACTGGTATTTTAAATCAGGCTCACCCAGGGTGGACGTGTTTCAGCGGAGCTTCCAGACTGACATCTAGTTTTGAAAATTAGCCAATGGAAAACCCTGTGGACCACACAGAGCATGGTCAGATTGAGGCAAGACAGGCCTGCAGAAGCCGGCACAGGACCCCTCGACTGACCCCCAAGCCCACACCTCATGCCTGGAGCAGAGTTCACATTCCAGGAACTAAGCAACAGACTAACCCAGCCTCAGGCGGCTACCCAAGCTAATCTCCTGTTCGTGACCCACCTCCAGCAGGGAACAAAGGCCTGAGCTAATGTTTACCTGCTTCCACTTCTGTAAAGTTTCCCTTGAATGCTCACACATCCTTTCCTACCTTATGTTTGAACCAGCCAATCACAGGTAGCCCCGTGAAGCTGTTGGCCTCCGCTAACCAATCCCAAGCGGCCTCATGAATGCACCCCTATTTCCTATAAAATATCTTCACACAGGGAAGAAGGGTCTCAGCCTCTGGATACAAATCCGCTGAGCGACGTGTTAGCCCAATAAAGCCCTTCCTTTGTTACAACCCACGTGGTGTGGCGTTGGCAACTTCTTCAGAGGGACTCTGGTAACAGATAGATTGTCAGAAGATAAGCCCCCTAAGTAGGAAGGCACTCAACATAAACAGTGGCTGAACCAGCTGGCTCCAGCATCACAACGATGGTGAAGATGGTACAGGACTAAACTATTTTGTTCTGTTGTACATAAGGGGTCATCATAAGTCAGAGACAAGTCCACAGCAGCTAAAACAACAATGCTCCCAAGGGAGTGCTAGCTCCGTGCTTGGAACAATGCTCTGCTGCTGCTACGTTGAAATTCTTCTGAACAAGGGCCTAATTTTTATGTTTTGCAGTGGACGTTAAAAGTTATGTAGCTGGTTGTGTACCGGGTGGCTTCATCTATAACTATGAATTCAATTATCACCAGATCATTGACCTTCATAGATGTTATACCTAATTCAGAATATTAACCTCTTCCTCTGAAAAATGTATCATATAATTTTGTCTTCTTTAAACTTTTTTTTTCAAACTTGGTAAACATCCTGGGTGTCTGGTATTCTGCCACAGATACCTTTGCCTGTTTTTCTAGGTAAATTCAGAATTTTCCTCAGGAAACAGTCTTGAGTCTGCTTCAGCAGATGGATGAGAGCTTGACTGTGACTCCGAGTCCTACAGCATAGAGAGCCAGACTCAGGTGACACTGGCTTGGAAAAGGTTCAAAGTAGGTTTCACTAATCTCTCCCTAGCCGGGTTATGGAAACCCTTTAAAATGTGACTGTGAAATGTCTGTAGATCAGCTGGGTTCCCAATGAATCTGTCATCGTGGATTAGATAGCTGCCAATGGTGCCACCAGGCAACTAAACAAATAACTACAAGAAACGATTTGATTAAAACTAATAGAAGTCTAGAAAAACTCTCCTGAATAATAGTCTTGTTAAAGAATAATTACTCCAAGTCATCTTCATGACAAAAGAGGTGACCAGAATCTAGTTATTATTATTATTATTAATTGTTTAGAAGAACAAAGATGTCAGTTTGGGGACTAAGGTGCGCCTGGCCCAAGCCATGGTATTTTCAATAACCTCAAATGCATGTGAAAGCTGGACAATGAGTAAGAAAGACCACAGAAGAATTGATGTTTTTGAATTATGGTGTTGGAAGAGAATATTGAAAGTGCCATGGGCTGCCAAAAGAACCAATAGATCTGTGCTGGATGAAGTGCAGCCAGAGTGCTCCTTGGAGGCCAGGATGGCCATCCTTCATCTCTCATACTTTGGACATATTGTCGGGAGGGACCAGTCACTAGAGAAGGATATCATGTTTGGTAAGGTGGAAGGTCAGAGAAAAAAGGGAAGACCCCCAGTGAAATGGATTGCCAAAGTGGCAGCATCAATGGGCTCAAGCGTGGCAACAATTGTGAGATTGGCCCAGGATTGGGCAGTGTTTCATTCTGTTGTACATAGGGTCACTATGAGTCGGTACTGACTTGATGGCACCTAACAACAACAACATCATAAGCATACAGGAGGATCTTGTTTTCCTGAAGAAGTGTGTCTGGTTCATCTGAGAACGAGATCACATTATTCAAAAGGAAGTGAAGCAGAAAGGAATCCAAACATAGTGGAATCCCGGTGTACCACTGTTGGTTAATGCGTTGGACTGCAAAGTTGTTTTGAACCACGAGGTGAGCAGTTTAAGATCACTAGCTGCTCCTTGAAAACCCTATGCAGGGTCGCTATGGGTCAGAACCTACTCAACGGCACTAAAACAACAACAACATACCCCTTATGGTGATGACCTCTTATCACAAGTCTGTTCGTACCAAACCTGACTTTTGCAATGGCATTCGAATTTAGGATCTGTATTGTCGTAGAAAAAAAAATACCCATTTCATGGCATAAGAGTTAGAGGATGATAAATAGTCATTAAAAATTGTATTGTTCTTGTACTATTCTTTTCACATTTCTCTAAAAATTGGTCAAAAATTCAAAGGTGATGCACAGTAGAGTTGTCGTTGTTGTAGTTAAGTGCCATTGAGTCATTTCTGATTCACCGTTATCCTGTATATGGTTTCTGAGGAGCCACTGGTGAGTTTGAGCCACCAATCTTGTTGTTCAAACCATCCTTGTGGTCTGGTGCTTAGTCGATGGTGCCACACCAGGACTTGTGTAGCGTAGCTATTCTTAAAACCTTTTTATTGTTCAAATAAAACACTAGATTAATAAACCTTCTGTTATTTGAGAAGAAAATTAGCATTCAGTTTGAAGAAATGTTAGGCAAATAAATAGACCTAAAATGCTGAGAGGTTTCCAGCACCTGCTCTTCACTGTTTGTCCATGGAATGTTTCCCAGAAATGGATCTCTTCATCCTCAGTTCAAAATTCATTTTTGATTGTTAGCATTTGGAAATTGTGATAAGACTAAGAACAACATACTGGTGAACAGAAAATAAATGTAAATAAAGCTCACCCAGAATTATTTATCACAAGTGGGAAGGTTTGACTTATTATCTCAAAGGCACCATGGAAAATATTACGCTGAGTGACAAAAGGCAAGTACAAAGGGACAAATAGTGTCTGATCTAATTTTTATAAGAAGAAAAGAACAGGGAAATCTAGAGAGACCAAACTGGAGTCCTGGTGTGGCACAGTAGGATAAACACTGGGCCACAAGGTGGGTTTGAACTGAAAGGTTGGGCGTTCAAAACTCACCAGCTGCTCCTCAGAAATCCTAAACAGGGTCATTATGAACAGGAATCAATTCAACAGCACTTAACAACATCTGTTAGTTTGTCATACCGTGATGAAAGCTATGCCATTGGTATTTTAAATACCAGTAGAGTCCTGGTGTGGTGCTGTGGGATAAGGTGTCAGACTGCAAAGTTGTTTGAACTGCAACGTCAGTGGTTCAAGCTCACCAGCTGCTCCTTGGAAACCCTATACAGGGTCGCTATAGGTCAGAATTGACTTGATGGTACTTAACAACAACAACAAGAAGGGTCATCCATGGTGGACACATTTCATCAGAGCTTTCTAGTCTCAGACAGACTAGGAATAAGAGGCGAGCCACTTCTGAAAAGTAAGCCACTGAAAACCTTATGAATAACAATGGAAGTTTATCTGATATAGCGTCAGAAGTTGAGCCTGCATGTTGGAAGGCACTCAAAATATAACTGGGAAAGAACTGTCTTCACAAAGTAGAGTTGACCTTTATGATGTGGGTAGAGCAAAGTTTTCAGGGGCACAACGCAAACTGAGAAGAAACAGCTGCAAATATCCATTAGAAATCAGAACATACAATGAACAAAGTATGAAAAATTGTTGTTGTTAAATGCCGTTGAGTTGATTCTGGCCCATAGAAACCCTGTATAGGGTTTCCAAGGAGCAGCTAGTGAGCTTGAATCACTGACCTTGTAGTTCAAACGACTTTGCAGTCTGACGAATTAGCCCACTGCGCCACATTTTGTCATCAAAAAACAAAATGGAATGCATAAATCCTAGGTGAGTGGAAATGGATTGCCAAAAGAGGAGCAACAACAAAACAACCTAGTTGTTAAGTGCCATGGAGTCAGTTCTGACTCATAGTTACCCTGCACAGGGTTTCCGAGGCTGCAAATCTTTACAGGAGCATAAAGCCTCATCTTTCTCCCATGGAACGGCTGGTAGTTTCAATCTGCTGACCTACAGGTTAGCAACCCAACTTGCAATCAGTATGCTACCAGAGCTCCATATACTTTGAAATAACTACAGAAAAATAAGTGTTTAAAGTGATATTGGGGTGCTTTTTATAAGAAGGCAGACTTGTTCTGGGAATACGCAGACTACAAAACATTTTGAAAACCACACAAACAGAAATAGACAAAATAGATGAGTGGGACATACTAAAAATTAAAAATTTATGTGCATCAAAAGACTTCACCTGAGAGTGAAAAGGGAACCCACAGAATGGGAAAAAATCTTTTGCAATGACACATCAGACAAGGGACTAATTTCTAAAATATATAGGAAACTACAACATCTCTACAAGAAAGAGACAAATAACCCAATTAAAAAGTGGGCACAAGACATGAACAGACACTTCACCAAGGAAGAGATCCAGGCAGCCAACAAACATATGAAGAAATGTTCACGATCACTAGCCATTAGAGAGATGCAAATCAAAACAACAATGAGATATCATCTCAAACCAACAATAACAGCAAAAATGAAAAATGTAGAGGACAATAAAGGCTGGCGGGGATGTGGAGAGACTGGGACACTCCGGCATTGCTGGTAGGACTACAAAATGGTCCAACCTCTCTGGAAAGCAATATGGTGCTTCCTCAGAAGGTTGAAAATAGAAATACCTTATGATCCAGCAATTCCTCTACTTGGTATTTACCCACAAGAAAAACGAGCCACAACATGAGAAGATATATAAACACCAATGTTCATAGCAGCACTATTTACAATAGCAAAAAGATGGAGACAGCCAAAGTTCCCATCAATTGAAGAATGGATAAACAAACTGTGGTACATACACACAATGGAATATTATGCTACCTTGAAGAATAACAAGGAAGCTACATACCACCGGTTAACATGGATGAACCTTGAGGGCATTATGTTGAGTGAAATTAGTCAGTCACAAAAAGAGAAATACTGCATAGGACCACTACTGTAAAAGACTAAGAAAAAGAACCCATACTAAAGGGGGGTGGGGGATCCTTTACTAATTGCTGGGATGTTGGGGGTGGGATGAGGGGAGGGAGGAGAAGGTGGAGCACAGGGCAGGGAATAGACATAGGATAGTTTGGGTGCTGGTGAGGGGGGCAATATACAAGAAGGGAGAGGGAAACGGAAGAACAAAGCAGATGGGAGAACAATTAGGCAGGTTTGAATGCGCTAAGTGGGACATAGGTAAATAATGATATACGCACAACCTTAGAACAATAGGGTTCTGGGATACAGAGATTGAGACATGGTTGGAATGGGGAAAAGGGGGAAATAATGTTAAGATGCTTGGCTGTCTTTTGAATCTTGGTTTTCCTTGCGTTACATTATAAAATAGACACTGGAGGGGGAGAGAAAGGAATAGCCAGAAATATCACCATAGAAAGTCAGTCTTCTGCCTATAACTGATTGGAATACCTAAAATGGGGCTACAACGTACCCAATGAAGGAGGCTTCCTGCAGAGCCTCTGCAATACATAAGACTATAGGTGGAAGCCTGAACCACATCCAGATCTCCAGAGATGGGAAATTTCCACTTGAAAGGATTAGCAAACCAGCCTGGAGTGGCTAGAAGAACAGAAGATACTTCTTGAAAGAAAGACCTACAGGAAAAATATAAAACAGTAGAGGCAGACTGACTGTTACTACAAGAACAAGCAAGTTGCTTGCCCAGGAAACATCAAGGCAAGTGGTTGGGTCCCCTCGGTACAGGCCCCCTTCCAGGACTAAGACTCAATGGGAATACATGCTCTGATTGGTTACTACACTCGTTGCCAAAAGGGGAAGTGAGGGAGGAGCAGCAATGAGGTGGCGAGCTAAGCCCTACAATGTTCAATAGACTTCTGTGAACCCAGGTGAAGACCTGGTTGGCCAGCAGTGTGGCAAAACCTGGGGACTCTTGGGCCCAGAGTCAGTGACATAGCCACAGAGGACTAGAGTGGAGAGTGAAGTGTCCTGAAGATAAGAAGAGAGGGCATCTGTACAAGAACACCTACACTTGCAGATAATACCGCTTGACCTGGCTTCAATGACTAGATGATCAGAGCTCAACCAGAAGAAGAAAGACAAGGGAAAACAGTGTAATCTGATATAATTTGATGAACTTGACCTATACCTATGGATGCAATAGCTCAAAAGAGGGAAGAAATTCTTACAGCAAGGATCATTCCCACCCCTCCATACACAGAGTAGACAGGGATGGACAACTTGGACATTGGCTACCCAAAATGGAAAGGCTACAAAGGCAAGAAGTGACTGGCCTACAAGCTTTCAAGAGGTAAGCTAGATTCATAGGGCATGGAGGAAGGTAGAATCTCCAGTAGTATCCAATCTGTATAGGTGGGGCTGATTAAATGAAATCTGGATGGATCTCTTATGATACAATAATGAATAATTGTTATCTGGACTGCTTGTGAGGGTTGGAATTATAAAGGTAGACATTTTTTAGCAAGGAAGGGAGTGATTAACTTTTCAGCCTAAGAGCGGAGATCCCTGGGACCATCAAGGGAGAAGAGCGGAGAGCAGGACCCTACCCAGAGAAGCAGTGATGCCTGAGATGGAGGCAGAGACGATAACATGCAAAGATGGAGCTGTTGGGGACTTTAGACACAGAGAGGAAGAGGGGCTGTGTGCTGACGACCGGGGAGGCATGCTTGTATTGTATACCCTTTGGATGGTTGATGATGCATGGAGGGGTTTTTAACCATAGCAATGAAATGATATACTATAGGATGAATGTAAAACTAATGTTCTCCCATGTAAACCAGCACATAATTCACAATAAAACATAAAAATAAAATAAAAAAGAATTGCAAATTAAAAAAAAAAAAAGTAGGCAGACTTGGCAGATATGCTATCTATTCCCTCTACAACAAAGATACAAGAGACAAATGAATTAGATAATAATTCTGGAACCCTGAGCATCAGAGGAAAGGATACAAGAAGCTGAGCAAAGGTGGCAACAAAGGAGACAACTGGTCTGACACAATGCGACCATTTTGAACTTCTGAAATAAAGTTTGACTGGCACAGCAATGTGTTAATTGTCCACTTGCAACCAGACAGTGTCTGGTGACCAGAAATGTGTAATCTTTCCCTGGTTCTCCACACCCTCCTGGTGACCAGAAGCATGGCGAACCTACCCAACAGCCAGTGATACCCACTCTTCTGCACCAACACAAACACACACAGACCCTGAGGTTAGAGGCATGCCCTCACAAATCTGGTGCTGAACTCTGCCTCCTCAGAGCAGAAAATATGGGCCGACAGGGACTTCTTCCATAACCAGATGTCCTTCCTGCTCCTAGCTGCCCTCTGAGGCCCAAATAGCTCTTTCTGGGAATGAGCACACTGATGTCAGCCACCCTATGAGAGAGCATGAGCTCCTTCCAGATCAGATGCTCTGATCTCAGATACTGTCTAGGCTAACATGTTTTATTTCTCTCCCTTTTTTGTTTTTCTTCCTTGTCCCATCCAGTGGGAGACTGCAATCATTCCCACATAGCCCAGTCACATCCATATATCCTGCAGTCCAACTGACTGGGTGAGGGCCAGTACTCACTCCTATATGACCGAATCAATGATACACAGTGGTCAACCAAACCTGCCCTCAGCTGCATTACATAAACATCAGAGAACTGCACACACACTGCCATTCTCTATCACACCCACAGGGGATGGGTGGTGAGTGCCTAAGGATACACCACCATGAAAACACTAATTAAATATAAAGACAACACTAAAATTTCTCGGAGACAACAGATAACTTCAGTTCACATGGAGAAACAAGAGTAAGGTTCAAACAAGTGATGAAAATACAGAGCCAGAAAACCTTTATAAGGAAGAAATTGCATTGGAACTACCTGATAAGGAATTCAAAAGACTGATATTTTGGTACTTTCAATAGTCAAGAGAAAGACAGAAAACTGCAGATGAAAATCAAGAAAAACACAGGCAAAACTTTAGAAGAATTTAGGAAAACATTACAAGAAAAAACTGACAAAGTTAATGAAAAAATTAGAAACCATACAAAAACAGCACATAAATATTCAGATTAATATGAAGATCTCAGAAATATTTAACACATTAAAAGGCAAAAAGAGTACAACTGAATAATTGGAGTACTGAATTAGTAAGGTTAAAGACACCTCTTTCAATACTAATCTGCTAAAGGAATGATTAGAAAAAAAGCACAAAACAGCAAAAACAACAAAGAAAACGTATGAATTATGTGGGAAACCATCAGGAGGAATAAGTTTTATATGATTGGAATTCAAAATTAGGAAGAAACACACAGAGGGGAAATAAAACACAAAGAGAAGATTATCAAACATTTGTTGAAAACAAACTTCCCTAATATCAAGACAGATGAGATGATATGTGATCAGGAACATGAATGAACCCCAAACAAGATAGACCCTAAAAGAAAATCATAATCAAACCTTCCAATGTCAAATATAAGGAAATAATCCTGACAGCAGCTAGGATAAAATGATTTTATTTACAAAGGATAACCAATAAGACTAAGCTCAAATTTTCTGGCAGAACCCATGCAGACAAGAAGGCAATTATATATCTAGCAAAACTGTCACTCATATATGGTGGCAAAATTAAGACATTTCCATAAAAATAGAAATTAAAGGAATTTGGAAAAATAAGATCAACTCTATAAAAAATACTAAAGGGAATTCTTTGGACAGAGAACCACCAACAACAGAAGCAACAACTGCCTGATATTAACATACATGATACCACCCAGAAGTTAACCCAGATACAGAAATACCCAAAGTAAATAAGCTCACAAGACTAATATTAGGGAACCAGAGATATCAATTTATGAATGAAGACAATTACAAAATAAAAAGAGGGAATATGAAGTCTAGTAGATTTTAAAACAGAACAAACTTTATTAAATTGTCTTATCAAAGTAGTAAAAGAAAGAAATCATAAAGATTTAGTAAACATTAAAACAACAGCAGTGAAGAAAATGAAAAGTAAACACGCAAACGACCTCAATACAGGAAAATATATTCAACAAAGAAACCAGTAACACAGCAATAACAAAAATGCACAACAAAATGACATTAATACACTTATACCTAATGATAAGAGAATTGGTTAATGCTCAACCATTTCAAGTGGCAGCATATGATCAAGAACCAAAGATATCAAAGAAAGAATTCTAAGCTGCCCTGAAGGCATTGGTGAAAAACCAGGCTCCTGGAATTGATGAAGTACAAACAGAAATGTTTCAACAAATTGATGGAGTAGATGGGGTACTCACTCATCTATGTCAAGAAATTTTAAAGAGCTAACTGGCCAACTGATTGGAAGAGATCCATACCAGTGTCCATTCCAAAAAAAAAGCGATCTAACGGAATGTGAAAAATCATTGACCAGTATCATTAATACCACACGTAAATAAAATTTTGCTGAAGATGATTTTAAAAATAGTTGCAGCAGTACGATGACAAGGAGCTGCCAGAAATTCAAGCTGGATTCAGAAGAGGACATGGAACAAGGGATACCACTGCTGACAACACATGCATATTGGCTAAAAGCAGAATATACCAGAAAGATGTTCACTTGTGTTTTATTGACTTTGAGAAGGCTATTGACTAAATGTATCATAGCAAACTATGGATAACATTGCGAAGAATTTGTTGTTGTTGTTGTTGTTAGGTGCCATCGAGTTGGTACTGACCCATACCAGGATATTTTCAATTGTCTTATATGCATGTGAAAGTTTAATTATGAATAAGCAAGACTGTAGAAGAATTGATGCATTTGAATTATGGTGTTGGTAAAGACTATTGAAAATACCATGGATGGCCTGAAGTAAAAGCAAATCTGTCTTGGAAGAAACACAGCAAGAGTGCTCTTTTAGATGAAAAAAGATCAAGAAAGTTTGTTGTTTGTTCTTTGGACATGTTGTCAGAATGGTTCAGCTCCTAAAGAGGGACATCATTCTAGATAAAGTGGTGGTTGTTGTTAAGTGCCATCAAGTCAGTTCTGACTCATACTGACCCTGTATAAAGTGTTGTTGGTGTTAAGTACTGTCAAGTTGGTTCTGACCCATAGCAACCCTGTATAGGGTTTCTGAGAAGCATCTGGTGAGCTTGAACTGCTGACCTTGCAGTTCAAACTGACTTTTCAGTCAATGCATTAACCAACAGTACCACACCAAAGTAGAGGGTCAAAAAAAAAAAAAAAAAAGGCCCCCTCTCCCCCAAAGATACATTAACACAGTGTCAGCAGTAGTGAGTTCAAACGCAACAATTGTAAGGCTGGTACAGGACCTGGCAGTTCTTCATTACAACAGTATTAGTTGGAAATGGCTTGAAGGCACCTAACAGTAACAACATTGATAATTACACTGAATATAAATGGATTAGATACACAGATTAAATAGACAGAGAGTAGCAGAATGGATAAGAAAACAGGACCATCAATATACTGTTTACGAAAGACACACCTTAGACACAAAAACAAAAGTAGACTAAAGGATGGAAAAATAAACCAAGCTCATGGCAATGTTAATGTGTGATAAAATAGTCTTGAAGACAAAAAACAAAAAAACAAAAAAACCCCACCAAAAATAGCCAAAAAGATAAGGAAGGATTAAATGATTAATGATTGAAGGGTCAATTGAATAAGATAACATAGGCATAATAAATATCTATGCATTAATTAAAGTACCTCAAAATACATAAATCATACTCTAATAGAATTGAAGAGGGAACTAAACAAGTCTACAGTAAAATTAGAAAAATTTAATATACCACTTTTGATGATGGAGTGAAAAACTATACAGAAACTCAGCAAAGACACAGAAGAACTAAATAGCAAACTTGACTTCATAGACATACACAGAAGACTCCAGGCAATACCAGCACAATACACATTATTTTCCAGTGCACATTAAACATTCTCCAGAACAGACCATATGTTAGGCCACAAAGCTTGCCTCAGTGAATTTTAGAAGCATCAAAATACTACAAAGCATCTTCTCAGATCACAATGCAATAACCTTAGAAATCAACAAGAGGAAGATCAGGAAAAAAAAAAAAATTAACTTGGAAACTAAACAACACCTTGCTTGAAAACTGCTGAGTAATACAAGGGGGAAAAAAATCCTTGATCCAAATGAGAAGGGATGCACACTATACCAAACCTTTGGAACATAGCAAAAATAGTGCTCAGAGAACAATTTTAACTATAAACACACATATTAAAAAAGAAAAAAGAACCCAAATCAGCACCTTAATTCAACATTTCCAACAATTAGAAAAGAGCAGCAAAATAAGCTTACAATCATCAGAAGAAAAGAAACAATACTGATTAGAAATAAATGAAACAGAAACAGAAAAAATCAAGTTAAGAGTAGTTCTTTGAAAGATGAATCAAATCAACAAATGACAAGCAAATCTAACAAAGGAAAAGGAGACAATGCAAACGACACAAATAATGAATGAAAAAAATAAGTGGCATCATAACAGATCCAACTGAAATTTAAAAGACAATAATAGAATACTATGAAGAACTGTGAGGACTGGTGTGGCACTGTGGGTTAATGCGCCAACTGCAAAGCTGGTTGAACTTCAAGGTCAGTGGTTCAAGCTCACCAGCTGCTCCTTGGAAACTCTAAACAGGGTCACTATGGGTTGGAACTGACTCAATGACTCTTAACAACAACAACAAATGAAGACGCGTAGTTCAACAAATTTGAAAACCTAGAAGAAATAGACAAATTTCTAGAAACATACTACCTATCTAAAGTTACATGGTCTGAACCAGAAAATTTGATCAAACCCTTAACAAAAGATTAGGCCAACAAAAAAAGTCCTGGCCCCATCAGCTTCATTGGCTAATTCTACCAAACACTAAGAGAAAACCTGACACCAATTCTACTAAAACTATTCCAGAATATAAAAAATATAAAAAAGAGGTATTATCTCTGAATTCATTTTATGAAGCAAGCATAACCCTGATACCCAAACTAGACAAATACACTACTAAAAAAGAAAATTAGAGACTAGCATCCCTTATGACATAGATGCCAAAATTTCAACCAAATACAAGTAGGTAGAATCCATAACGTATACGTTTGATATCAGGTATGCAAGGATTACTCTGTATTAGAAAAACAACCAATGTTATCCACCACACAAACAAATCAACAGAAAAAAATCACATGTCATAGTAATTAATTCAAAGAGCTTTGACAACATCCAGCATCCATTTCTGAGTAAAAACCACACACAACAAAATAGGAACCAAAGGGAAATCCCTCAAAGTAAACAAGGGTTGTTGTTGTTGTTGTTAAGTGCCGTCGAGTCAGTTCCGACCCATAGCGACCCTGTACAGGGTTTCCGAGGGTGTAAATCTTTACAGGAGTAGAAAGCCTCATCTTTCTCCTGCGTATATATATACAAAACCTGTGTGGGAAGAAGTACAGCCAGAATGCACCTTAGAAGCTAGGATGGCCAGACTTCGTCTCTCATAATTTGGACATATCCTCAAGAGGAACCTGCCCTTGGAGAAGAACCTCATGCTAGATAAAATAGAGGGTCAGTGAAAAAGAGGAAGACCCCCAACGAGATGAATTGGCACAGTGACAGCAGCAATGGACTGAAACCTAGTGATTGTGAGAATGATGCAAGGCTGGGCAGTGTTTTGTTCTGTTATGAGTCAGAAGCAACTCATAGAACCTAACAATAACAACAAATAAACAAAACCAATGGTCAACACTATTCTCAATAGAGAAACTGAAAGTATTCCCCCTATGAAAGGAACCAGACAAGAATGCCTTTATTACCCCTTCTATTACTGGTGTGGAGTCTTGGTGCAGTGCTGTGGGTTAATGTGCTAGACTGCAAGGTCAGTGTGAACCTCAAGGTCGGTGGTTCAAGCTCACCAGCTGCTCCTCAGAAACCCTATACAGGGTCTCTGCGAGTTAGAACTGAGCCACAGCATTTAACAACAACATTCCTGGTGTGTTGTTGAATCAACACTGGTCTGTGAACTACAAGGTCAGCAGTTCAAACCCAACAACTGATCCCCAGAAACTCTATGAGTCAGAACTGACTTGAAGGCACTTAAAAACTACAACAATTTAATATTGTGCTGGAATTCCTAGCCAAAGCAATAGCACAAGAAAAGGAAATAAAACACATCAAATAGACAAAGAAAGGGTAAAGCTATTCTTATTTGCTAATGATACAATCCTGTCCACAGAAAATCCCTAAGATGTAGTAGTTGTTGTTGTTAAGTGCTGTTGAGTCAGTCCCGACCCATAGCGACCCTTTATAGGGTTTCCGAGGAGCAGCTGGTGAGCTTGAACTGCCGACCTTGCAGTTCAAATGGTATTGCAGTCTGGTGCATTAATCCACAGTGCCACACCAGGACTCCCAAAGAGGCAGTAGTAGAGAAATAATTGCAAGATTCAGCAAAATACCAGCATACAAAAATCAATTAGATTATTTTATACTAAAAAGAGAACGTTTAAAAGGAAAGCAGTACCAATCACAATAGCCACCCTAAAGAAATGCTGTTGTTGTTGTTGTTATGTGCCGTGGAGTCGGTTCCCACTCATAGCGACCCTGCACAGGGTTTCCGAG
>NW_006408783.1:3453880-3458192 GCF_000296735.1 Chrysochloris asiatica
TTTTAAATCTCTAATATATTTCTTACTAAGATTCTACTGAAAACTTTTATTATAAAATCAAGAAAATTAAAAATAAGCTGATTAAAACAAAGAGACAGAGACAGCAGAGTCCCCACATGAGATCTCTCCTGGGGCCCCGTGCCACAAAAGGGGGACCCATTGTGGCCCTACTTAACAATGAGCCCTTCATGTCTAGGGTCCACTGCATGGCCTTTGCCAGCTAGTTAAGTGAGACTTCCTAAAAATTGGATACTTAGGTGCATCAAAGTTTTCACCTCATGAGTAAAAGGAGAAATCACAGATTGGGAAACATTTTTTGACAATGAGCTATCAGACTAAAATTTATAGAAAACTTCAACAAATAATCCAATTTTAGAAATGGGCAGAGGACATGAACATAACAAACTCATGAAGAAAGGCTCACAAGATCCTAGAAAGATCCTTAGCCACTGTTGTTGTTAAGTGCCTTGGAGTTGGTTCCTGAGACCATAACTATAAAAAGAAAAGGTTTCCATGAGCAAACAAGAAACAGGAAGCAGGAGGGTGAATCACTAGTTGGAGCATATGAACTTGGTGAAGAGGAAGGCAATATACTGAAAGGCAGAGGGCAGTAAACGATTATCAAGGCAAAGGAGACACTGGGACAATTATAACACTTAAAGAAATAAGATTCTTATGATTAAAAAGTGTGTTACTGTTATCATGACTAATAGACTAATGTCTATTTCTATATTCTCTTCTGTTATCAATAACATGCTGTCTTAACTACTGAATTTTATATTAACCTTGAAATCTGGTAGAATGAGTTCTTAAAGTTTGTTGTTCAGTATTATGTGGGCTATTTAAATCTTTTAACAGAACTTTCGAGTAATTTTAATAATATCTACAAAATAGTGTTTCGGGACTTTCATAGAAATGATACTGAGTGTACAGTTTAATCTGAACACTAAGTTTTCCACTCTGTGGAAACAGATGATTTGCTGTATTTATTTCGATTTCTTTGATTAATTTCATCAGCGTTTTGCAGTTTTCAACATCTAGCTGCTGGAGAAGGATATCATGTTTGATAAAGTGGAGGGTCAGAGAAAGGGAGGAAGACCCCCAAAAAGATGGATTGGCCAAATATCAGCATTGATGGACTCAAGCGTGGCAATAGTGAGGTTGGCCCAGGATTGGGCAGTGTTTCATTCTGCTGTGCATAGGGTTGCTAGGAGTCAGTACTGACTCGATGGCATCTAACAACAACAACAAAGATGCTAAAATATTTTATTAGATTCATGCCTAAATATTTTATTTTCTTATTGTTATTGTAAACGGCATTTAAAAAAATTCAAATTCCAGTTACTCATTGTTGGTATATAGAAAAGCAACTAATTTTTATATATTAGTCTTGTATATCAATACAATGACCTCACTTGTTAGTTTCAAGGCATATTTTTTATCAATTATTTGTTCAACATAGACAATCACATCATCCAAAAATAAAGACAGTCCATTCTGTTTCTTCTTTTTCAATCTGTATACTTTTTTTTTTATTGCACTAACTAGGATTTCTCATATAATTTTGAGTAGGAGTAGCTTTTATTCTCAGTCTTTGGGGGACTATGTCTCGTCTGTTATCATTACATATGTCAGCTATAGTTATTTTGTAGCTGTTCTTTATTGTGCTGAGAAAGTTTCCTTCAATTCCTAATTTGCTGAGAATTTTTATTATGAGTGAATGTTGGATTTTGTCCAATATTTTTTGTGCATTAAGTGACAATGATCATATGAACTTGCTTCTTTAGTTTGTTGATGCAATGGAACACATTGATTGAATTTTGAATGTTGAACCAGACTTGCATATGTGAAATAAATCTCACTTGACTGTGTTGTGTAATTATTTTGTTCATTGTTGAGTTTGACTTACTGATATTTTGAAGATACATGCATCTTTGTTCATATGAGATGTTTGTCTCTAATTTTCCTTTCTTGTAATATTGTTTTCAGGTTTTGGGTAATTGTGGTCTCTGAGAATGAATTAAGAACTGTTTCATTTTCTAGAAAAGTGTGGAGAATTGGTATCATTATTTTTCCCTAAAATTTAACAGTGAAACCATCTGAGTCTGGTTCTTTTTCTATGGTTATTAATTATTTATTCAATTTCTTTCATAAGTACAGGCTTATTTAGATGATTGTGTCTTCTTTGTATGTATCTCATAAGTTCTGTCTTACAAGGAATAAGTCTACTTTATTTAAATTATCAATTTATGGCCATAAATTGTTCATAGTATTCTATTATTATATTTTCAATGTTCATAATATCACTAGTGATGACCTCATTTTATTTTTTATTTTGGCAGTTTGTGTCTTCCTATTTTTCTTCTGGCTGAAGTCTTGTTAGTTTTATTGATCTTTTCAAAGAGCCAGACTTCAGTTTTAGTGATTTTAGTCTATTGTTTTCCTGTTTCTAATTTCATGATTTCTGCTCTAGGTTTTACTATTTTCTTCTGCTTGCTTTAATTGTATATTACTCTTCTTCACTAGTTTACTAGGATGGAATCTTACATAACTTATTTTAAATATTTCTTCTTTTCTAATATATATTACATAATGCTAAAGATTATGCTTTAAGCATTGTTTCCACTATATTCCACAAATTTTGTTCAATTGTATTTTCATTTTGCTCAAAATATTAAAACATCTATTTTAGGACTTCTTTATTGAAACATGTGTTATTTATATAAATATTTATACAAATACATTGTTTACTTTCCAAACAGTCTATAGCCATATTCCAGATTTCTAATTTAATTTCACTCTGATATGAGAACATATTTGGTATAGGTAACCCAAACTATTTTCTGAGTTGGTGACTGTTTCATGTGAACTTGAGAATAGTATGTATTCTACTTCGGTTAGATGGAAGATTGTATAAATGTCAACTAGATACAATGGATTGATAGTCCTGGTCAAGTTACTTATACTGATTTTCTGCCAGCTTGATCTTTAGAATAATGAAAATCAGGTGCTGAAGTATCTACGTATGATAGTGGATTTATCTATTTCATCTTGCATGTATTTAAACCTTTGCCTTGCATACGTTGGCACTCTGTTGTTAGGTGTGGACATGTTTAATATTGCTATGTCTTTTTGAAGTAATGTCATTTTTGGCATTATGTAATACCTTTGTTTAATCTCTGCTAAGTAGAAGCTTATATGGTATATGCTTCCTAAAAGAGTCCTGGTGTGGCATCTTGGGTTAATGAGCTAGACAACAAGATCAGTTGGAACTGCAAGGTCAACAGTTCAAAATTCTTCAGTCTGAAATTGATCAAACATACAACCAAGATAATTACTGATGATAGGAATGCAAGGTTGGAAATAAAGAGCATCAGCAGTTGGAAAATATAGCCTTGGTGAACATGACAGAATTTTACGAGACCAATGACTTATTCACAGCAAGTATCTTTTTTTTTTTTTTTCATAAGACAGTCAAGAATTTTAGTATTATTTCCCCTCTTCAAACTATGTCTAGATTGCTGTACCACAGAGCCCTGTTGTTACAAGGTTGAGCATGCATCACTATTTACCTGTGTCCTACTTAAGACATGCAAACCTGTCTCAGTGATCCCCTATCTATCTTGTTCTTCTGCCTCCTCCCCCTTCTTGTATTGCCCTCCCCAACACCTGAACTAAACCACCACCCCAACCCTACTGTTGTGGTTACATTATATTCCATTAACTCTTCCCTCCCTTTAAGACAGTCTATTCTAGCCTGTAATCTATCTGACCTTCTCACCACTGGGATCTCTGTTCCTCTGTGTTTACCTTCTTTTACATTGTAATTGTTTTGATCATAGACCAACCTCCCAGATCCTCTGTTCTTATAATTTTATTCTGTTCTTGACTCTTCCACTTGTCGACTGAGTTCAGGGTGATGCTGCCACGTATGTCGTTCTCTAGTTGATGTCTGTTCTTGTTGGTTCTCAGTCCACAGAACTTTCTTAGGGTGATTTTCATAGCAGGGTTGGCTTTGGCAAAATCCCTTAGCTTCTGCTTATCCTGGAATGTTTTGATTATGCCATCATATTTGATTGACAGCTTTACTGAGTAGAGGATTCTTGGTTGGCAGTTTTTTCTTTCAGGGTTTTATATATGTCTCCCCATTGCCTTCTTGCCTGTATGCATGGTTTCTGTTTAGAGATCCAAGCTTAATCTGATTTGCTTGCCTTTGTATGTTACATTTCTCTTTTCCCTAGCTGCTTTCAGGATTCTGTCCTTATCTTTGATTTTGGAGAGCTTGATTATTATGTCTTGGTGATTTTCTTTT
>NW_006408783.1:3458421-3460462 GCF_000296735.1 Chrysochloris asiatica
ATCTCTTCACTTCTACTCCTTTGGCTTTCAGTGTATTGTCCATTTCTGATATTCTATTATTAATCATTTGGACCTCTTTCTGTCGGTTTTGAATTGTTTCCAATACTGTATCTATCTTATTTGATTGTTCCTGTAGCACTTTCCTGACTTCTTCCTTATTTTTCTCAACTCCATTGTATAGTGTTTTGATACATTTTATAATAGTTTTTCTGAATTACTTCTCAGGCATTTTCAAAGCCTGTCCATCTTCCAGTATGGAGTGTAGGTCTACTTCCAGCTCATTTGAATGAGCCACAGCATGAGTAGATATATGCACACTAATGTTCATAGTGGCACTATTTACAATAGCAAAAATATGGAGACAGCCTAAGGGCCCATCAATTGAAGAATGGATAAATAAACTGTGGTACATACAAACAATGGAATATTATGCTATCTTGAAGAACAACAAGGAGGCTGCAAGCCACCGCATAACATGGATGAACATTGAGGACTTTATGCTGAGTGAAATTAGTCAGTCACAGAAGGAGAAATACTGCAAAGGACTATTATTGTAAAAGACTAAGAAAAAGAACCCATTCAAAAGGGGGGGGGGACTATATATATAATTGCTGATCACAGGGATGTATGGGATGAGAAGAGGGCAGGGAGGGTGGGGAAGACAGAGCACAGGGTAGGAAATAGACACAGGAAAGCTTGAGTGCTGGGAGGGGCAGCAGGCAATACACAACAAGGGGGAGAGGAATGGAAGAACAAGGCAGATGGGAGAACAGTTAGGGAGGTTTGCATGGGCTAAGTGGGACAGAGGTAAATGATGATGTATGTAAAACCTTGGAACAACAGGGTTTTGGGATATAGGGATTGGGTTATGGTTTGAAAGGGTAAAAGAAGGGAATAATGTTAAGATGCTTGGCTGTCTTTTGAATCGTGGTTTCCCTTGCCTACCATTGTGAAATAGACACTTGGGACGGGAAGAATGAATAGCCAGAAACATCACAATAGAAAGCTTGTAAGTCCGTCTTCAGACTACAACTGATTGGAAAACCTTAAAGGGGGCTAGAAGTTCCCCAGTGAAAGAGGCTCCCTGTGAAGCCTTTACAGAACCCCATCCAGAACTGGCTGAGGTAGGAAATATCCATTTGGAAGGATGAGTAGACCAGCCTAGAGCGGCTAGAAGAATAGAAGATACTTCGTGAAGAAAGACCAGCAGGAAAAATCAAAAAGAATAATGGCAGTCTGATCGATTACTACAAGAACAAGTACGCTGTTCGCCCGGGAGCCATCAAAGCATGTGGTCAGGTCCCCTCAAATCAAACCCTCTTCCAAGACTAAGACTCAAAGGGAGTACACAAGCAGGCATGTGGTCTGGCTGGTGCCCAAGTTGGTCACTGATAAGGGGAAGAGGTTGGGGAAAACAGCAATGACGTTACAAACTAAGCCTGACCACATTCAATAGACCCCTGTAACCTGGGTAGAGACCTGAATGGCCAGCAGTATGGCAACACCCGGGGGACTCCTGGGCCCAGAGGCAGTGACATGGCCACAGTGGACTAGAATGGAGAATGAAGTGCCCAGTTTATATGACGTGAAGGGTGATGCATAAGAACACCCATACTTGCAGATAGTACCCACTTGACCTGGCTTCGAAGGCTGGATGATCAGAACTCAACTAGAAGAAGAAAGAAGAGGGGACACACACACAAAAAGAGTAACCTGCTACAATTTGATAAACTTTACCTATACTTATGAATGTAGTAGCTCAAAAAAGGGAACAAATCTTTATAGTGAGGATCACTCCCACCCCCTTGGTACACAGGATTGAAAGGGATGGGCAACTTAGACATTGGCTACCCAAAATGGGAGGGGGGGGGCGGCTATAAAGGCAAGAAGTGACTGGCTTACAAGCTTTCAAAAGGGACCCTAGTTCCAGATGGGGCAGAGGTAGGTAGAACCTCCATTGAATGATTTCCAATCTGTTGGGACTGGGCTGGCAAAAGGAAGTATGGATGACTCTTGTGGTACAATAGTGAATAATTGCCAT
>NW_006408783.1:3461337-3463109 GCF_000296735.1 Chrysochloris asiatica
AAGCAAGGCTGTAGAGGAATTGGTGTATTTGAGTTATGGTCTTGGAGAAGAATATTGAAAGTACCATGAACAGTCACACACACACACAAAACAAGCCCAACTGATCTATTTAGAAGGGGTAGAACCAGAATGTGTCTTAGAAGCCAGGATAGTGAGACTTCATTTCTCATACTTTGGACATGTTACCAGGAGAAAGCAATCCTTGGAGAAGGACATTATGTTTGGTAAAGTAGTGGATCAGGGAAAAAGAGGAAAAGCTCCAACACAGTCGGGATAGCAGTAGCAACGGGCTCAAGTGTAACAACAGTCGTGAGAAAATTGCCTAAGATTTGTTGAAAGAAAATTTCTCTAATATTATGAAAGATGAGAATATAGCCATTCAATAAGTTGAACAAATTCTAAAAGGATAGACCTCAAAAGAAAATTGCCAAGACATACTATAATCAAAAATTTTCAAAACCAAAGACAAGGAAACAATGCTGAGGGCAGTTCAGGAAAAATGAACTTACCTACATTGGGGAACTACTAAACTAAACTCTGATTTCTGAGCAGAAACCATGCAGGCAAGAAGTCATTGGGATGACAAACATAAAAAACACTGAAAGAAAAAATAATTTCCAACTTAGAATCATATACCCAGCAAAATTGTCCATCTAATATGATGAAGAAATTAGGACATCTCCAAATAAACAGAAATTAAAAGAATTTGTAAAGACTAGAACGACCTTACAAAAAATACTTAAAGGAGTTCTTTGGACAGAGAACCGACAACTACCAGAGACTAACATAACAATATCACTGAGAATGCAACCCAGATGTAGAAGTATTCAAAGTAAAACAAACCTATCAGACTGAAAATAGGGAACCAGAAATATCAGTTTGAGACAATAACAATAGCAAACTTAACGTAAAAAGAGAGAAAAATACAGTTACAGAATTCTCCAATTAAGAGGAAATCATGAAGATTTCTAATAAAATGAAATAAATAAATAAAAAGAAAAACCAAACTTTAAACTTTGTGTGGTACTGTAGGTATAAACACTTGACTGCTATCCAAAAGGTCAGAAGTTCAAAACCACCAGCTGTTTCTTGGGAACCCTATTCAGGCTTGTTGTGAGTCATATCTGATTCTATGGCACTTAACAGCAACAAACTAGACCAGGCCTAACTCTTAGCCCTGGCCCAACCCCTTCCCCTAACACTAATCCTAGTCCTCAACATAATCCTAGTGCTAAACAAAATTCTAGGCCTAACCTGGACCTGGTGAAAGTCCTGACCCTAACTCCCTACTTCCAACCACCTCCGAAAGAAAGAAACAAAAAGAAAGGAACGAATATTAATAAGACGAAGAAAGAGTTGTGTGATAAATATATTTATAATGCCCCCCCTCCCAAAAAAAAGGAAAAGGAGTGGCTACTAAGGCTAGTTATGTACAACCAAGACACTCATAGGATTTGGTTTCCTAGTTTGGAGGTTTAGGGATAACATCAAAGATATACAGGAAAAAAGCAAAAGGTCATCAAAAAGACAAAAAACAGAAAAGAACAAAATGGCTATCAGAAGAGACTCTGTCACTTAATTTTGAACATAGAGTAGCTAAGGCAACTGGAAGAAATTAATGATGTAAAAGAGATGAACAGAAGGTTTTAAAGGGTGGCTTGAGAAGACACAGTAAAGTATTATAATAAAATGTTCAAAGATCTAGAGTTAGAAAATCAAAAGGGAAGAAAACGTTCAATATTTCTGAAGCTGAAAGAACTTGAAAAAAAAAA
>NW_006408783.1:3463427-3472184 GCF_000296735.1 Chrysochloris asiatica
GAATGGAGCAAAGCATTTGCTAATGGGGCACAACTCAAAATGAGAAGAAACAGTTACAAACTTCCACTAATAATCACAATATCTAGAAGAATTGGAAGTTGTAAAAAAAAAAAAAAATGAAATGGAATGCATAAAAATCGATACCCTGGGCATTAGTGAGCTGAAATAGAATGATATTGGCCATTTTGAACTGGACAGTCATATGGTTTATTATTCTGGGAATGATAAATTCAAGAGGAATGGAATCACATTAATCATCAATAAAAGCATTTCAAGAACATTCATAAAGTGCAATGTTGTCTGTGATAGAATAATATCCATATGCCTTAAGGAAGACTGGAGAGCTCAGTGGCTCTATAGGATAAGCACAGGACTTTGAACCAAAAGGTCAGTGGTTGGAGCCTACTAGCCACTCTGAGGGAGAAAGATGAGGCTTTCTGTTCCAGCAAAAATTTATAACACCAGACACCCTATACAGGGCCACTATGAGTGGCAACAAACTCTATGATACTTAATAAAAATAATACAAGGAAGACAAGTTAATACCACTATGATTCTAATTTACACACCAAGCACTAAAGGCAGTGATGATGAAATTGAAGAATTAGGCCAACCCTTTCAAGGAGTCATTGTAGCATAGTAAGTTACAAGTTGGGCTGGAAATCTCAAGATCAGCAGTTCGAATCTCCCAGCTGCTCTGTGGGAGAAAGACAAGGCGTTCAGTTCCTGTAAAGATTTTCAGCCTCCTGTAAAGATAAACACTACAAAGGGTTGCTATGAGTTGGAATTGGATCACTATGCACAACCACCACCACCAACAACAACAACTTCTTCAGTCTGAAATTTATCAAACGTGCAGTCAAGATACATTGATAACTACTCATGATTGGAAAGTAAGAATTGGAAATAAAGAGGAAGGATCTGTAGTTGGAAAATATGGTCTTGGTGATAGAAAGGATACCTAAGACTGAATGACAGATTTTTTTTTTTTTTTTAACTTTTTATTGTCATTTGAGTGAACGTTTCCAGAGCAAATTGGCTTTCCATTCAACAATTCATATACATTTTGATTCATGACATTGGCTGGGTTTCCAAAACGTAAAAGCAATTCTTAACATTTCCTCCCTGTGTTTGCTGTTTCCATTTGTCCTTTTCCCCTGTCTCTTCCGCCTTCTGAGCTTTCTTCTTGCGCAAATTCTGTCCTTTGTTTTCATATGGTTGCTTGTTCTAAAGAATGCTTACTTGCCTGTTTTTTTCGTTTTTCATTTTTTTTATCGTGAATTGAGTGAAAGTTTACAGACAAGATTATCAGTTTTACATTCAACAAATCACACACTTTGTTTCATCTCAATGATTGCAATCCCCTCCATGGGACAAAAGCTATCCCACTTCCTTCCTGTGGTTCCTGTTAACATTCCACCCACCTTCCCATCCCTTCTCAACTCTGTCCTTAGGAAAATGTTGCCCTTTTGATATTGAATGACCATTCCATGGTAAGCATACCTTACTAATGTTGTTGTTCCCCCTATATACCTAACTACTGCTTGCCTGAAGATTGAGCCACGAGGAAAAGTTCCCTTCCAGACCTGAAGGCGGGTAAAGGGCCATAATTTCAGGTACCTCCAGTCTCTTTCTGACCAATTCTGGAGGTATTCACTCATCTCTGTCAAAACATTTGGAAAACAGCTATCTGGCTAATTGACTGGAATAGATCCATATTTGTGCCCATTCCAAAGAAAGGTGACCCAACAGAATATGGAAATTACTGAACATCATTTAACATCACACTTAAGTAAAATTTTGCTGAAGATAATTTAAAAATGCTTGTAGTAAGTAGTACATTGACAGGGAACTTCCAGCAATTCAAGCTGGATTCAGAAGAGGATGTGGAATGAGGACTATCATTACTGTTATCAGATGGATCTTGGCTGAAAGCAAAAAATACAACAAAGATGTTCGTTATGGTTGTTAAGTACTGTTGAGTTGGTTCCGACTCACAGAGACTCTGGATAGGGTGTCCAAGGCTGCATATTTTAGTGGGAGCAAACAGCCTCCTCTTTCTTCTGTGGAGTGGCTGGTAGGCTCGAACTGCTGACCTTGTGGTTCACAGTCTATGTTTATCCTATAGAGCCATGTGCTCCTAGGAAGATGTTTACAAACTGTGTTTTATTGACTATGCAAAGGTAAGAAATATGTCTGTACTCAGATGAGGCTGACTGTTCCCATAAAGATTTATAATCTTAAAAACGCTGTGGAGCACTTACACTCTCTTCTCTAGTGTCATTATGAATTGAAATGGACTTGAAGGTAGTGGGTTTGATTTGGGTTGGCTATGGGGTGAGTTAAAACCTAAGCAGCTCTAGTATAGATTTAGCCATTTATATTTCACTGGTACTAGGCACTGTATGTGGTGTGGTGGTTGTGTGATGTTGAGTAGGTTGCAGCTTATAGCGACCCTGTACAGGGTTTCCAAGGCTGTAAATCTTTACAGGAGTAGAAAGCCTCATTGTTCTCCCTTGGAGCAACTGGTAGTTTCAAACTTCTGATCCTGTAGTTACCAGCCCAGCTAGTAATCCACCATGCTACCTGGGTTTCCTTCTTAGGCGTTGTATGTAGATGACTGTAATATTTTAATATGGTGAGTTTTAATGATAATCATTATGAGAAATAAGCCATCTTAAAAAAAAAAAAGTATAAAAGAAACTTACAAATGCTCTAACATTTTAATAAGTTCTCAGTTACTATCTCCCATTCTCGAAAACCATTTAACTATACCCCATGTTCTTCCCTCCTGATCTCATTACTTCACTCCTTTCTCCTTTCTGTTTTTTACTTCTTTCCAGTTGCCTTCTCTCTCTCCTTTTTTTTTTAAACAAAGCACCTCCCTAATTCCTTCCTGTTTTTAATCTTATTTCTGATCCCATGGTGAAACATTGTATACTCTATCCTTCCACATCTTGCATACATTATATATCTCATAATATTAATACCTAACATGCATCATACATATTAAGTGTCACACACTCATGTAGGTTCTGGGTAGCACTGTGATCAGGCCTTGGCTAAACATTATGACCTTTTCCATGTGGCCCAGAGCCAAGAAGACAAAGCAGAAACCAGGTGAACAGGGTCAACCCCTTAGAAGTCTTGGCAGGGTTGCAACTTAGTAGGCATGTGTGCGTCCCTTGTGCACATTTTGAAAACTGCATCCCAGGCCCCAGCTTCCTGGAAGTACCTCTGCACTCAAGTTACTCACTTGTCCTAGTTAGTCAGTATCAGGGAGGTATGGGAAGGGCTTGTGAGAAGATTGAGTAGGGCTGGGAAGTAGAAACCAGTAGGTATCCTTTTCCCTTTTGCCTTCTTGGAAATTAAAATAATAGTTGCCTTATATGAATCTTGTTCTAAATTGTGTATTTCTTTAAGGACTGTTAGTTAAACAAAGATAGCAATTAGTGTTCAGTTGAAATTATTTTGTGATCTTAATGAAGGGCTATATTTTTATAGCGAAAGTAATAGGAGTTGAATTGTGGTTTATCATTGCTTATCTCAATGAAACTTCTCTTAAAAAATCCTACTTACTATATTACACATTCATAAACAATCTCTGCTGGCTGTTCACCAGTGCCAATATTGCAAACATAGTGCCAATATTGCAAACATAAACTCAAGCCAAAACCAAAAGCCTTCCTGTTGAGTTGATTCGGACTCCTAGCAACCCTATAGGACAAACTAGAACTGCTCCATAGGATTTCTGAGACTGTACATCTTCACAGGCGCAGACAGTCCCATCATTCTCCCACAGAATGACTGGTGGGTTTGAACTGCCAACCTTATAGTGAGAGTCCAATGATTAACCAAGTGCACCACCAGGGCTCCTTCCCCACACAGCAATCACCCTGGTTTCCACTCCAGTGTCCCTCTATCCCCTTGATTAATGTGCTGGTGGCTTCTGTATTTTGACAGTCCTGCTTTCAAAGAAACTGTAGTTAGAGCTTTGCTAGCTAGTCTAGGAACTTGGGTTTGCATTCAGTCATGGCGGAGGGGAAAGGCCTCCTGGGAGCTCATCCCTTCCTGTGTCTAACATCCTCAGAACAAGTAGGCGGGAATAGTTTCTGGAGACTGACCCATTTCAGCTTGGACAGATGACAATAGCTTTCATGTCTAAGACCCCTCTTCCCCCCCCCCTCACTTATCAGAGCCCCATTACCATCAGCAAGCCCTCTGGGGTTTGTACAATTTAGTTTTCTGTTAATACATTGTTTTAACAGGACAAGCCCTTTCCTCCAAACACTTTCCAACACAGTTGAACAAACAGAACAGTTTTTAAACAAAGTTAGAGAAAGGTGTCCTCACACCTTTGGAAAAGCTATTTAGCCATTTGGTGATTCATTCCGCCCACAGTGAAGTGGGAAGGTTGTAATAAACAACACCTGCCTCCAGAGGCCCCGAAAACCTTTATTGGTTTTTATATCACTTCTGTTGCCACAGCATGTGTGTGCCTTGTACTTAACTAAAGAGCAGAGCTGCAAATATGAGTCACCGGTGTGGGTGCACTGATAAAATGATATGCAAACCTTGTCTTCTGAGCTTGGCAATTAACTAATTAATTGAGAGCCAGCGTAAACAGTTGAGTGTACCGTCTAAACCGCATTAATTACTGTTTATAGAACTCCACGCAAGTCTACAGGAAAAGGCTTTTTAAATGGACAGCATTCTCACTACTGTCTGGGTGCAGTTGTGGGAGGAGGCCATTGGGATACAAGCAGAGCTCACCAATCTCCAAGTCGGTAGATTCAGGTTCCTGGTTCTCCCAGTCACTTTGGTAATTTAAAGGAAGTCACTTCATTTGTCAGTAAATTTAACTCTATGCCAAATTATTAAAGTACTTAAGATTCTGAAATCAGCACGGAATAACCAAAAGTCACAAGTACACTAATAAGACAGCCATGTGATACTAGTTTCATGGAATACAGAAATAAATAGGGTTTCAAACAAAAACCCATAATTTAACATTGAATTGATGGGTTCTCCTTTAAAGCAGTCACTTTGGGAAAAGCTTTGGAATTTTTAATTATTTGCAATAAATTATCTATTGAAGATTAACTGTGCTAGGAACTTAAGGAAACAAAAGGACTCACCTGAAGGAACGCCAATCTAGTTGTGGAGCTGAGACCTGAGCACAGACAATAAGACTCTGGGGTAAACACTATAAAGTGCTAGACTCCAAGGTTCAAGATGATCCTACATTTTTGTGGAAGGAAGTTAGTAATTTATTTGACTGGAGTGGTTAGGAAAGTTTTTGTGAAAGTGTTGCCCTTTGATAAAAGCTTTGAAGGATGGTAAATTGTGTTTATTGGGGTTGGGAGATGGGCAGGAAGGTAGTGAGTTGAGATTAAAATGCATTCAAGGCAGGTGAAACAACATGTACCAAGAAGGCACATCCAGGATGTCTGAAAGGTTTTCCTTTGCCTCTTTCCCATCCCCACCCAAATCTTCTCCACCTACGGAGCTATGACTGAAATCCACTTCCTTTGGTTGAAATCTATGTTTATCCAGGGTGTAGAACACAATAGGCCAGCCAGCGCAGGTAGTTAGAGCCAGAACTGGAAGTGTTAACATGTAGCTGGGTTTGACAGAACCTACAAATGTAGGCAGACAAAAGTTCAAATTTGTATAATGTATTCACTCGCTTTTTTTTTTTTTTTCATTTAATAGGCATGTATCATTATCTACTGTGTTTTCCATATTGAGCTAGCTCTTGGGAATTCTAAAGAAAAATAATGAACTCTCCCTGTTTTTAAGGAGCAAGAATTGGGTAGGCGTATACAAGCAAATGATAACTATTAGAGGTATTCTGAGGTAAGGACAACTAGGTCACAGCTGGGACACAGTGGTGGGGAAGGGAGAGTCATGGATCTCTAAGCAGACAGATGCACAGGCTGTAAGAAGGTAACAGAAATGGAGCTACAGGACTGAATTGAGTTCCATAGTCATGGTGGGAGTGATACTTTGTGACTGGTCTTGGCCCCATTGATCTTGGCTATGAGCTGAAGGTGTACTGAGGCTCCAACCAGGACCAACGATTTTAATAGATTTGGCAACATTTTTCCACTTTTTGGAAAATCTTTTCTCAGCTTTCTTTTTAAATTCTTATTATTATTATTACCTAGAATACTTCTTGAGAAGCATGTGAACTGATTTCACACATGTTGTTGTTGTTAAGTGCTGTTGAGTCGGTTCCGACTCATAGTGACCCTGTATAAGGTTTCTGAGCAACGACTGATGGATCTGAACCAGTGACCTTACAGTTTAAACCGACCTTGCAGTCCAGTGCATTATCCTGCAAGGACATTTAACATATAGATAATATAAGAAATCACTCCTTCTCCACAAGACTAGTATGCTATGTGTTTACTTAGTTTCAGGATTTCAATTAACTGCTGAATTTGACCCATTCTCATCCCCAAATGCTTTGTTGTTGTTGTTGTTGTTAAGTGCCATTGAGTCTGTTCCAAACCATAGCGGCCCTGTATAGGGTTTCCAAGGAGCAGCTGATGAGCTTGAACCGCCGACCTTGCAGTTCAAAAGGTTTTGCAGTCTGGCTCATTAACCCACAGCATCACACCAGGACTTCCCCAAACACTTATTGTTGTTGTCGTTGTGATGTGCCATGGAGTCGGTTTCATAGCGACCCTGTACAGGGTTTCCAAGGCTGTAAATCTTTACGGGAGCAGAAAGCCTCATCTTTCTCCCACGGAACAGCTGGTAGTGTTGAACTGCTGACCATGACATTAGCAGCTCATTTTGTAAGCACTGCGCTACCAGATGCTTGTTGTTGTTAGGTGCCATCGAGTCAGTACTGACCCATAGTGACATTATGCACAGCAGAACGAAATACTGCCCAATCCTGGGCCAACCTCACTACTGTTGCCATGCTTGAGTCCACTGATGCTGCCACTTGGCCAATCCATCTCCTTGGGGGCCTTCCTCTTTTTCTCTGACCCTCCACCTTACCAAACATGATATCCTTCTCCAGCGACTGGTCCCTCCTAATAATATGTCCAAAGTATTAGAGACGAAGTTTGGCCATCTTGGTCTCCAAGGAGCACTCTGGCTGAAAATTGTCTTCCTGAGGCCCTCGTCAAGCTTCAGTAAAAAGGGTCCAATTTACATGAGAAAAGAGTGGTATATAAACACTGGAGCTAATCAGTATCATAATTCCATCAATCTCACTGATCTTCTGTGCCCTGTTCAGATTTGCCCCTAGATAGTGGCTTCCCTGGCCTGCCTTGTAATGTGGCTCTGTCTAAATACCTTTCCTGCCTCTGAAGAAAAGAAACAGAAATGCAGGGTTGTGTGCTGCCTCCATCTGAGAAGGGGAAGCGATGTACTCTCTGCACTGAGATGCCTGAGCTGTTTGTACTCAGGGCCTGATCTGCCCTTCTGCTGGAGTAGGTTTGTCCTGGAGTTAGAGACTGCCTGAGCACCCTGAGACCTTCCAGGAGTGGAGACAGGGCAAGACAGAAAGAGAAGTTATAAACACTGCAGGCTAGAGGCAACAAGGTACAGATTTTCACCTCCTTCACACTTTCAGTTGGACTGAACCCAAAGATGATAAATCCTTGGCACAAAAACTTGTTTTGGTTTACAAGTATGCCAAACACTTACACAGCCAGAGAAACCCTGGGTTTTCCCAAAAGAGTCTTCTAAGGAGTACCAGTTAATCCTCATTCTTGACCTTTTTCAAAACATAATTTGAAATTCCACTTTATGGAATAGACTTTAAAATTTATGTTACCATCTTTTGACGATTCTTTAAAAGGTCCAATTTTGACCCTAGGTTAATTAATTGTAACAATAATTGTTGTTGTTGTTATGTGCTGTGGAGTCGGTTCCGACTCATAGTGACCCTACACAGGGTTGCCGAGGCTGTAAATCTTTACGGGAGCAGACTGCCTCATCTTTCTCCCGCAGAACTGCTGGTAGTTTCGAAATGCTGACCTTGCGGCTCGCAGCCCGATTCGTAACCACTACGCTATACAGGTAGTAAATTGGGCACCGTTGATATAGCATGGGAATCTCATGCGAATTCTCAAATGTCCCCTTAATAGGCCTATCTGCTTTCGGTTCCCCCCACTTATTGTATATACTACTACCTGGATAAACTCCCTAAAGCAGATCACATCACCACTCAGCTAAACATCCTTTGAATTCCAATCAGAATTGTCCTGATCTATATGACCAGAGATTTCTTACTAAGATTAATTCTGTGAAACAGCCAAAATTAAGTGCTGATTTTCAGACTTAGCGTGCTAGAATGCATGGCTGTTTTCCAATGAAGGTTGAGGTTGCTGGAGATGCTGGCTGCCAATCCAGGGCCAGGGCACTGTTCTCCTCATCTATTATGTGGGCAAAACTAGCAACTAAAGGCACATAGCAAACATTAGAAAAGAAGGTCATCTCTAAATTATGGTGTTTTTTTTCACTGTTAACTTCCAAATGCCTACAACACGTCTCAGCACATATTGTTGTTAAGTGCCACTGAGCCAGTTCCAACTTATACTACATGTATGCTGCTTGAATAAGAATAAGACACTGCTTGGTCCTGCACCACAGTCGTACTCCTGGCACATTAGAGCTCATTGTTGCAGCTGCTATTTCAATCCATCTCACTGATGGTCTTCCTTTTTTTTTGCAGACCCTCTATTGTGCCTGTTGAATAATCACTGGAGTAGCAGGATAAGCACTGGACTGATA
>NW_006408783.1:3472824-3474093 GCF_000296735.1 Chrysochloris asiatica
GGTTGTTAATGAACCTGAGCTCCAGTCCGGATGCTGCATTCTACCTCACATAGTCCAACTTGTCAGATGATTTGCTCAGCAAGAAGATTGAATACTGTTGTTCTTAGGTGCCATCGAGTTGGTACCGATGCATAGAGACTCTACGCACAACAGAACGAAACACTTGCCTGGACCTGCGCCATCCCCACAATTTTTACTGCACTTAAGCCCATTGCTGCTGCCACTGTGTCAATCCATCTCATTGGGGGTTTTCCTCTTTTTCTCTGATCCTCATCTTTACCAAATATGATAACCTTCTCCAAGGGACTGGACCTACTGATAATATGTCAGAAGTATGAGAGAGACAAAGTCTGGCCATACTGGCTTCCAAGGAGCATTCTGGCTGTATATCTTCCAACACAGATGGGTGTGTTCTTTTGGAAGTCCATGGTACATTTAGTATTCTTCTCCAACACCATAATTTAAATTCTTCTACGGTCTTCCTTATTCACTGTCCAACTTTCACATGCATATGAGGTTATTAAAAATACCATGGCTTGAGTTAGGTGCACCGTATTCCTCAAACTGACATCTTTGCTCTTGAATACTTTAAAGAGGTCTTGAGCAGCAAATTTGCCTAATGCAATACATTGTTTGATTTCTTGACTACTGCTTCCATGAGTGTGGACGGTTGTTCTGAGTAAAATGAAGCCTTTGACAACTTCAATCTTTTCTCCATTCCATAGGCTGTGGTCTTTGATCTTCATTCGTAAGTATTTTAAATTGTCTTTGCTTTCAGCAAGCAAGGTTATATCATCTGCATATTGTAAGTTGTTAATAAGTCCTCCTTCAATCTTGATGTCACATACTTCTTCATATAAGCCAGTCTCTTGGATTATGTACTCAGCATCCAGATTGGATATGTATGGTAAAATAACACATGCTGGCACACAGCTTTCATAATTTTAAACCATTCAGTTTTCCCTTTTTTCTGTTCAAACAACTACCACTTGTTCTATGTACAGGTTCCTCATGAACACAATGAAGTGTTCCTGAATTCATCATTCTCCACAATGTTGTCCATAGCTTGTCATGTACCACATAATTGAAAGCCTTTGAATAGTCAATAAAGCACAGATAAACATCTTTTGGTATTCTCTGCTTTCAACCAAAATCCATCTGACATCAGCAATGACATCTCTCGTTCCATGTCCTTTTCTGAATCCAGCTTGAATCTCTGGAAGTTCTCTGGTAATCAATATATGGTTGCAGCCATTTTTGTATTATCTT
>NW_006408783.1:3483438-3490576 GCF_000296735.1 Chrysochloris asiatica
AATCAATGTAATGAAACAAGCTATATGAATGGTTGAATGTGAAGCTGATGATGTGCCCTGTAAACTTTCACTCAATCCAAAATAAAAACATTTAATAATAATAATAAAAAAATTCCAGAAACGCTAAAAGGCAGCATGTTAATTTAGTTATCCCTCTATCCATCCATCCATCCATCTGTCCATTCATCCATCCACAATGGCTATATAAATGGTACTAAATCTTGAGCACTTGAGAATCTCCTTTGAAAACAATGGGTTAAAGCATTGTGCTTGCAGAGAAAGTGGCTCAAAAATCTTTTCAATAATTTTTTCCCAACAATTCTGAAAAATACATAATTAATTAAACTGAATACAAAACTCAATGCCTTTAATGAAATGAATTAAAAGTCTTAGGACTTAATGTTGTACACCAAACAGGCAGAGAGAATCAATATCAAATATGGTTAAATAATGTCCACATTAAAAAAAAATGGTTACATAAAATTCTATCCTTTTTATTGTTCATGAACTTTTTCACAGGGATCAGTTATCCACTAAAGAATATTTATTAAATGCCAACTATGTACCAACATCTGGAACAAGAAGTTGACTAAGGCTCAGTCCTTGAACTTCAGAGATTCCCTGCCTGTTAAGGAAGGACATGGACAAATTTGCCAGACAACTGAAAGTCAGTGAGGGCAAGAAAACCATAGAGCTAACTCTCTAAAAATCAAATTTGGGAAAGATTTGCATCTACTCATCATTAGACTTGCTTCCACTTATTACACAGTGGATCCTCTCTTTCTTTTTTTTTAAATTTCTCTTGGATGCCAGGAACTTTGGAGTTAGGTCCTATACCCAGTAGTCTTCTCTTAATTATGGATTTCTGGAATCCCCTTTTCCTCCCCATTTTGAGCTTCTTCTGTATCTGCTATATTAATAGTTTTATTGTACCTGTCCTATTAATATTTTGGAGAGCAGGCAGGGCATTAATGGAAAATGAGTGGAAACTCTCAGAAGCATAACAGTGTTGTATGCAGAGAGCCTCCCTGTTCATCAGATTGGTGGCTCTATTTGTTGTTAATGTCTATTGGAATTTGGTTATCAGTTGGAACTGGGATAGGGCTGGGGAAGAAGAAATTGCTGGGAAAAGGTTTTAATGCATCTTCATTACACCACTGAAATGGAAAGGAAGTGTGAGAGAAAGGAGTCATGGAGCACAACTGTCTCCTCTGAAAAGTCTCCCTGCTTCTCTATGCCACCGGACTTGGGCATACTCCTAGGTTGGCCCCTAGTGTCTTTTTTTTTTTTTTTTTTTTTACTTTAAATGCATTTTTTATTTTTAGATAGCCTACACTTTTGTTTTGTTTTGTTTTTTTCCCTTTAAAAAAAATGCTTCTGCTCCAAATAAATCAAAGTCTCAAGATGACATCAGTCCCATTTTGTGCAAGTCCTGTGGATGAAGAGCAGCAGCCAGCTAGGATGACAGATGACAGGTCCAAATAATAGCCAAATTTGTTACCATTTTTCCATTTGTAAGCCATCTTTAAAGAAAATCATATATGGGGTGACCATCTTCACGACAGTCCAGTAGAGCAGCCATCCCATCTGGACTCATGTTTTCAGCCAGAAAGAACTGGGAGTTTGTGAAATTCACCAGGATGTGCTTGATTTGTCATAAAGGGTTTTATTCTTTCTGGTTTCTGTTCTTCAAGCGTGACTTTGATTGATTTCATGTAATCTTTGATGTACTTCTTGTATGCTTCTTTTGTGAAGCTGGTTTCCAGCAGGTGATGATTCATGGCAATGTCAACATCCGTGACTACTGTGCTATTGGTGCCTTCACCGTCAGTGGCTTCAATGGAGGTGTTTCCACTCATGAGCGAGTCATCGATGTGCCCCTCTGTCCTGCTGACCATCTTTCCCTCCACTTCCAGGCACAGCCAGTCCGCGATCTCCCGGATCTTGTAAATGTCGGAGAACATCTCATCACGGCTGATGAGGTTCCGTTAGATGATCATGATGGTGGCTTGGGGACAATGGCAGTGCTAGCTTAGCAGGGGCCCCGAGCTCAGAGCTTTTCCGTGCAGCCAGAAGGGCGCTCGGGGGGAGGCCCGTGTAAGTGTCTTAAGGATCAAGACTACTTGCCTGGCTGTCATTCCAGCACCTAACACAGTGCCTGGCCCATAGAAGACATATGCAATAAGTGAATGAACATGACACATTTCTATAAAGCCTTTACTCCAAATCACTGATAGAATATTAAATTAGGAAAGCTAAGAAGAGGAATCCTGGTATGGCAATGGACTGCTAGTCACAAGGTCAACAGTTCAAACCCATCAGCCACTCCTTGAAAAGCCCTATCCAGGGTGGTTATGAGTTGGAACTGATTCAATGGCTCTTAACAACAACAAGCGGAACAGGTTGAGGCAATGATGAGTTTAGCTTATAAAGTGCTTAGTTTGAGGAACAGGTCACCTAGGTGTGGATGCCCAGAAGCACTTAGAAATTCCATATGAACTCCTGTGTCTCCCTTTTCACATCTATAAAATGGGGTCACTAATAGAACGTGTTCCAGGAGATTACTGAGAGTCAGATAAGACAATGGAGTGTTGTCACGTGGCTTGATTCATAGCCAGTACTGTTGAACACAAACTAAAAGAAATAGCTATAGGGCTAGAGTCAACCCCTTTCTACCTTACATTTCCTTTCCACTCAGGAGGTCTGGTTAATTTCCTCCACACCATGGTACTTTGGTTATCTTTGTCTGGTTAATTTCCCCACAGCATCTCATGTTTGGCTGCGTCTTTCCTTTCCACTCTGTTTCTTCTTACTCTGACCCTCTTCTGACTCTTATTTGCCAACTTCATAAACATTGTCCCAAGTCTATTCATCTCCCTCAGACCCATTGCCAGCAGATCATTTTTCTAGAGCTCTCCTGAGATCCAGTCAACCAAGCAGCTGCTCACGAATACTGCAGCTCCCATTGAAACTGCAGACAGTTAAAAGCCAACATGGCGGACTAAGCCCTAAAGCACCTAGCTGAATCTGCTTTCCAAGAAGGTATTCCAAGGACCACAACTTCAGTCCTACACCAGGCTAAACACACTACTAGACTTTCCCACCAGCATCTGCATCACAACAGATAACCAAGTGTTCATACTTCCATTACTCATTAGTCCTTCATTCACAGTATTTGATGTGCCCTTGAGCTCTGGAACCTAGCATGCTTAGATTTAACTCCTTGTTTTGCTAATTTCTAGGCATAGTTCTGGCAGGTTACTTACCTTCTCTGTGCCTCAGTTTTCTTAGCTTTGAAAATACTCTTAGAAAGTACTTAGAGGTTAACTTAAATAGCTGTTACTCAACAAATATGTACTTTCTTCTTTCATTTCCTATGTAACTCCCCTTCCTGTATCTCAGGCCTGCTGGAAATCCACATATCTTACTCCCTTTCCTCCATGTAAGGGAAGGGCCGTGCCTTATTCAACCATGGGGAGAAGCTATAGCTCCAGGTGTATGCTTAGCACTTCTCACTTATTCGTTTGTTTTCAGTAGTGACTATCTTGTTACTGTGATGCTGGACACTATGCCACTGGTATTTGAAATACCAACAGAGTTGCCCATGGTGGACAGGTTTCAGTGAAGCTTCCAAAGTAAGACAAGCTAGGAAGAAATATAGGCAGTCAATTTCTGAATGTTTAGCCACTGAAAACTTTATATATAGTAGAGCATTATAAAACAGTCAGATAAAGTGCTGAAACATGAAAACCTTATGAATAGTAGGGCATTATAAGATATAGTGTCAGAAGATGACACCCTCCCATTGAAGTTCTTCCTCAGTCACACTCAAAATATGATTGGGGAAGAGGTCTCCTCAAAGTAGAGTTGACTGTAATGATGTGAATGGAGCAAAGCTTTTGAGACCTTCATTTGTTGATGGAGTACAACTGACAATGAGGAGAAAGAGCTGCAAACCTCCATTAATAATCAAAACATGAAATGTATGAAATATGAATCTAGGAAAATTGGAAGTTGTCAGAATGAAATGGAATAAAGATTTATTATCTTAGGCATTAATAAGCTGAAATGGATTGGTATTGGACATTTTGGTTTACTGGCTTACTATGCTGTGAATGGACTCCTGGTGTGACACTGTGGGTTAATGCACTAGACTCTACAGTTGGTTTGAACCACAAGCTTGGTGGTTCAATCTCACCAGCCACTCCTCAGAAACCCTATACAAGGTTACTATGAGATGGAACTGACTCAAAGGCACTTAACAACAACAACATGCCAGGAATGAAAAATTAAAAAGGAATGGCATCACATTCATCATCAAAAAGAACACTTCAAGATATATCTTAAAGTACAATGCTGTCTGTGATAGGTTAATATCCATATTCCTACAAAGAAAACCAGTTGATACCACTATTAATCAAATTTATGTATCAACCACTAAAGCCAGTGATGATGAAATTGAAGAATTCTACCAATTAGAGCTTGGTAGCACAGTGAGTTATAAGTCAGTCAGCAGTTCCAATTTACCAACTGCTCCATGGGAGAAAGATGAAGTTTTCTGCTCCCAGAAAGATTTACAGTCCCGGAAGCCCTACAGGAGTACCAACTCTAAGACACACAGCCACCATCCCACCACTATAAGCTTCTTCAGTCTGAAACTGATTCAACATACAATCAAAATGCATTGATAATTACTGGTGATTGGAATGCAAAGCTTGGATTCAAAGATGATCAGTTGGAAAATGAGGCTTTGGTGATCGAAACAATGCTAGAGATCGCATGATAGAATTTTGCAAGAGCACGATTTATTGCAAATATCTTTTTAAAAACAATATAAAAGATAACTATATACATGACTTCATCTGATAGAATACACCAGAATCAAATTGACTACATCTGTCAGAAGAGGCAGTGGAAAGTTAAAGATCATCAACCAACACAAGGCCAGAGGAAAACTGTAGAACACACTATCAATTTTTCATTTGCACGTTCAGGCTGAAGCTGAAGAAAAATTTTTTAAAAAGTCAACAGGAGTCAAAATATGGCCTTAAATAGTTCTCACCTGAGTTGAGCAGGTGACCATAATGATGTAAATGGAATAAAGTTTTCTGGGTCTTTCATTTCATAATGGAACGCAACTTAAAATGGAAGAGAAACGATTGGATCTTGTCTGAAAGCAGGAAACACTAGAAAGATGCTTGTTTGTGCTTTATTGACTATTCAAAGGCTTTTGAATATCTGTGGATCATGACAAACTATGGATTGTTGTTATGTGCCGTGGAGTCGGTTCCGACTCATAGTGACCCTGTACAGGGTTTCCGAGACTATAAATCTTTACGGGCGCAGAAGGCCTCATCTTTCTTCCACAGAACAGCTGGTAGATTCGAACAGCTGACCTTGAGGTTAGCAGCCTGATTCATAACCACTACGCTCCCTGAGCTCCTTAAACTATGGATATCCTTGTGAAGAATGTTATCCATAACACTTAGTTGTGCTCATGAGAAACCTGCACAGATACAGAAAGGCAGTTGTTAGATACAAACAAAGAGACACTGAATGATTTAAAATCATGAAAGGTGTGCATCAGGGTTGTATTTATTGACTAATGTTGTTCAATCTGTATGCTGAGTACATAATCTGATAAACTGGATTATATGAAGAAAAATGTGGCATCAGGATTGGAGGAAGTCTCATTAGCAACCTGCGATATGCAGATGATACAACCTTGCTTGTTGAAAGTGAAGAGGACTTAAAATACTGATGAAGATCAAAGAGCACAGCCTTCAGTACAGATTGCACCTCAGTGTAAAAAAAGCAAAAATCTTCACCACTGGACCAATAAATAACATTTTGATAAATGGAGAAAAGTTTGAAGTTGTCAAAGACTTCATTTTGCTTAGATGGACAGTCAACACTCATGGAAGCAGCAGTCAACAAATCCAATGGCCTATTGCATTAGGTAAATCTGCTGCACATGACTTCTTTAAAGTGTCAAAGAACAAAGCTGTCAGTTTGAGGATGAAGGTGCACCTGATCCAATCCATGGTATTTTCAATCTCCTCATATGCATGTTAAAGTTCAACAATGAATAAGGCAGACTGTAGATGAATGGATTTATTTGAATTATGGTATTGGAGAAGAATATTTAAAGAACCATGAATTAGCTGAGGAACAAACAAATCTATGTTAAAAATATACCCATATTACTCCTTACAATCTAGGATGGCGAGACTTCATCTTTCATACTTTAGACATACTATGAGGAGCAATCAGTCCCTGGAGAAGGACAATATGACAATATGCTTGGTAAAAGATTGTTGTTTTGTTGTTGTTGTTGTTGTTAAGTGCTGTTGAGTCAGTTCTGACTCATAGCAACCCTATGTAGCATTTACGAGGAGCAGCTGGTGGGTTTGAACTGTCGACCTTGTGTTTTGTAGTCCAGTGCTGATCCTATAATGCCACACCAGTAGTATAGAGTAAGCAACAAAGAGGAAGACCCCTAATAAGACAGTAGTAGATGCAATGGGCTCAAACTTAACAACAATTATGGGATGGCACAAGACTTGGCAGTTTCGTTCTGTTGTGCATAAGGTCGATGTAAGAGTCAGAACTGACTCGATGGCACATAACCATCACCAGAACAACCGTGTCTTCTTAGTCTAGAAGCTCTGTGATACCTGTTCACCATAAGTAGCCCTGTTGGCATTTGAAACTCTGGTGGCATCACAGCAACACATAAGCCACCGTATGACTGACAGACAAGTGAAGTGGAAGGGACTCGAATTGCATGGGCAATAGTTATCCGGAACTGCACAGCAATGACCAAGTGTTCCAGTCATGTGCTGATTTTTCTAGCCTTTTAATAAACCCCAGGGAAGTCAAATGTGTAAACAATGTCAATGACACTCTTTTTATGATACTGTTCCTTTGTTGTGACATGACTGAAACTCATTTCTAAATAGACTACAAACCCTCAGAAAATGTTGACACTACTTGTGCCTGGCAGTCTAAGTGATATCTCTCAGGCCCGTGTTGACGTCCTTCCTTAGGAAGCTTGTTGGGGCTGGTCAGTAACCTTTTTAACTGGAGTGACACCTGGCAAAGTCATCTCAACTCATAACAGGTAAAGAGGAAACTG
>NW_006408783.1:3490676-3549849 GCF_000296735.1 Chrysochloris asiatica
GAGAATGTAGAGCTGGTGAGAAGGCCCTTGCTGTGACAGTCCTTGTAGCCCCAGGCCTCTCAGGAGCTGTGACTCAGCTCAGCAGCAGCAGGAGCAGGGATGCAGAGGAAACATTAGGTCTACTCTGATTACCACCAACTCCTCCCTTGAGTGATGTCCAGAGGTCCCTGCACTCTCTGAGTGTTGCGAGGGAACAGCACTTTCCTGCAACTTGGAGGGCTTCTGTATCTAGTTTTGTGAGGTCATAGGAAGGCTCCTCACCCTCCAAGAACCCCCACTCCCCAGAAGTCATGTGTCTAAAATTCTTTTATTATAATTCATTTTATGAATTCTTCCCTATGCTATTTCAAAACTGCATAGAAAGGGGAGTTATCTATGAGGTTACTAGTATTTTATGGTGAATTCAATATTCATGTCTTTTCTACTTGGACAAGAATTATTTAAGCCACTGACAAAGGCAAGTGAGGGAAAAACAGCAATGAAGCTGTGAGCTAAGTCCAACCACGTTCAATAGACTCCTGTGAACCCGGGTGAAGACCTGGTTGGCCAGCAGTATGGCAAGACCTGGGGACTCCTGGGCCCAGAGTCAGTGACATAGTCACAGAGGACTAGAGTGGAGAATGAAGCATACAGCTGATAAGAAGAGAGGGGGTATGCACAAGAATACCCACACTTACAGATAATACCCATTTGACCTGGCTTCAATGACTGGATGATCCGAGCTCAACTAGAAGAAGAAAGAAGAGGAGAAAAACGAGTAATCTGATACAATTTGATGAACTTGACCAACACCTATGGAAGCAGTAGTCACTTGAATATCTTCTTTAGTGAAGTGTCTATTTTTGTTCCTTGTCTATTTCTAAATTGTATTATTTGTCTTCTTCTTATTGAGATATTGAAGTGTTTTATAAATTTCAGGCAGTAGTACTTTGTTTGATATATCATTGCAAAACTTTTGTTCCTAATCTGTGGTTTCTCTTTTTACTCATTTGGTGAAATCTTTTGACGCACACAAGGAGGTCCCAGTCATGTATTTTGTCTTCTGCGTGTATTTTCAGTTGTGTTCGAAATACACGTCTAAATACACATAAATAGTGTACTTATGCCATAGATCAGAGCACCTATGTTTTGTTCCTATTTTTGCATTGATGATAACATTCTGTTGGTGGTGTTTTATTCCCCACATCTTCAAATTCTATCATTCTTTTAAAGATAAACTCAGGTGGTCTGAGCTCCCATGTGTGACTTCATGGCCTCCTTCTCCATTCCAATTTATATTTTTTATTACATCACTTATTTTACTCTTAATGGTATAATTGGCTCCACATAATTTACCTGTGAATTTGGATCTCTTTGGGGCAGACTTTTCTCTGAGTCCTCTCCAGCAGCGTTTTCTATGCATGGGACATAGGACGTAGTTGAATGCCTAGTTGAATGACCACAAAGTTGAAGCAGAACAGTTGCTAAGGAGGGAAGTGAGAAACAGAGTCCTGGTGTGCTGTGGAGGGTTAATGCGCTGGACTGCAAAGTCAGTGTGAACCACAAAATCGGCGGTTCAAGCTCAACAACCACTCCTTGGAAACCCCGTAAAAGAGTCATTATGGGTAAGAACCAACTTGAAGGCACTTAACAACAGCAAGTGTGTTTGTATTTATTGTTTCCTAATATGCAATAGTGATCTGAGAGTCTAAATCTTTGATGAAAATTATCCTGGAGGCTTATAGAACTCTACCCTTCCCTTTTCAGTCAGGAATAGAAGAGAGGGCTTTAAAAAGCTTATGGAAAAAAATCATTATCTTTCCATTCCATTATCTTTTAATTATGTATAAAAATCTTTCATAAATGTTCTTGATTTCCTGGTTCCAGGTAAATCAGAACAATCCTGAGAATAAGTCTCTTTTACACCTGTTGGTTTTTTCATCACAGTCTCTGAGAACATCACAACATTTGACTCCCATGTTGAGAGAGATTCAAGTGAATTTAATTCCATATATTCAATCTTGATTCTAAAATGAGAAAAGAGAATTGAAGTCACAGGAAAAGAGAGAAGAGGTAAGATTTAATTCTGCTATGAGGGAAGTGATAGTAGAAATCGAAGCAGTAAATCACACATCTGGGTCAAATCCACTCAGAGTGGAATGGGGCGGGGGCTGGGGAAGCAACACAGAAGCTGCCTGGGAGGGCCAGCCAATGATCTGCTTGAAGCAAAAGTGATGACGTAGAGTGAGCTTATTTTTAACATGCTTTCTCATCTGATAACCTTTAAATCTTACAACTTAAAATTCCTGCTGCGGCAGCCATTCTTCTATGATATATACTTATAAGAATTAAAAGCAGGAATGCATCAATGTTCATTGTAACATTCTTCTCAATTTCCACTAAAAGGTGGAACCAACCTAAATGTCCATCAACAGATGAGTGACTAATGAGAAAGATGATCCATCCATATAATGCCACAACACATACAATCACACACATGCAATTACATGCACACACACACATAATGCCATACACATACAATGCCATGCACACACAACACCATGTAATGTCATACTCACACAATGCCATACAAACATACAATGTCATGCAAGCATACAATGCTATACGTACATATAGAAGTCAAGCATAAGGAGAAGTGAGGTCGTGATACTTGCTACAATATGAATGCAACTTAAAAACATTATGTTGAGTAAAATCAGTTAAGTCACAAAATGATAAATAGTGAATGATCACACCAATATCAAATAGGTGAGTGTAGGGAAACTAAAGCTACTTCCAGCAATGGAAGGGGAGGTTACTGCTTAGGGCACACTGAGTTTCTAGTTAATGGTGGCAGAGTAATTTGGAAAAGGATAGTAGTAATGACTGCAGAACATGATTAACACAATCAATGTAACTGAATTGTACATATAAAAATTGTTGAATTGGCAAATTATTTGTTATATATATTTTTACCACAGTGGAAAAAAAAAAAAATTCTCCTGCAATAATCATTCTCATCCAATTGCTTGCATTCTGTTCTCTTCCTTCTTTGGTAATCAAATTCTGATCTTAGAAAAAGTTCTGACACTTTCTTGCAAATCAAGGTACAAGTAGCTAATGAAGCCAAGAGAGTTATCTCTCCCAGAAGTCTTTGAATGTTAATAAGTTTAAAATGTCTTCTGAAAATTTCATGCCTGACCAGACCTAGACCCATCCCATCTGTTTACAGTAAGACTTCAGCCACTTTAGGATGTCTGCGTCTCCCTGCAATGAGAACTCTTATTAAGTGTTAGCATGTGTTACTTTCTCTCTGTGTGGCAGGCACTGTATTGAGTGTTTCCCATCATTCAGTGTACTCAACATTCTATGAGGTAGAGTAGCACCATTTCAGAACTCAGGAAGAACGCCTGAGGTTGGTTAAGAGACTTTCCCAAGTGTATTAACAGCAGTGCTAGTATTTGAATGTGATTTTGGTCTAACTGTGAAGTACATTCATTTGATGACCCTATACACTTTCTGCTGGCCTGATTGCTAGGACATTATTGATTCCCATTACAGCTGCCCACAATGCTATGCTCCTGGAGTCTTCTAAATGACCAGGATCACAGTCAACTATTAACAACAAGATCTGCAATCCAGGATTGGGATCCTTGCTTTGAACTCAACCTCAGCATCTCTTCATTCCTGTCATCACTTTCCTACGATGGCATCCATGTTTCTGAGCACCCATGTCCTGAAACATTATCTCAGTCCTCTTTGCCTTATAAGACATCCTCCCCCTCAAGACACACACACATTCACATCTTGACCTTCTACCCCTGCAAGGATGTAGATATATTTCCTCTGTTTGGGGCATTGATGGTTCAGAGGTCGAATGCTCACCTTACATGCAGGAGAGCTGGAATGGAGACAGGAGCTTGATTCCCAGACCACACATCCCAAGTGCAACCTCCACCCATCTGTCATTGGAGGTTTGCAAATGAACTGCTAACCACAAGGCTGATGGTTCAAACTCACCAGATGCAACCCTGTGAGTCAGATCCGACTGGATGGCAGTTAACAACAACAAATATATATATATATATATATATATATCAAAACGCTTGCCAACATTCTATGTGTAAAATTCAGTGACATTAGTGAGCTGAGATGGATTGGGCTTAGCCATTTTGAATCAGACAATCATATAGCCTATTATGTCAGGAATGATAAATTAGACAGGAATGGTATTGCCTTCATCAACAAAAAGTATTTCACGATCTGTCCTGAAGTACAGCATTATCTGTGATGGATAATATCCATACAACTGCAAGGGAAACCAGTTAGTATTACTGTTATTCAAATTTACATACCAACCACCAATGCCAAGAATAAGAAATAGATGCTTATTACCAACATCTACAATCTGAAATGGATCAAACATGCAATCAAGATGCATTGGTACTTACTGGTACTTGGGAGAGTGAAAGTTGGAAATAAAGAAGATGGATTAGTGCCGGGGACTTGCTTCGACATAGTTGTGTTGTTCACGAGGAGGGGAGATCCAGCGGTGATAGAGATAGCAAAAGAGACACAGAGACGCAAAAAGAGAGACAAAGAGACACTCCGAAACCAGAGTGAATGCTGGACAGGCATCAGGCAGATCCTGCATTGCAAACATATCAGCCACGAAGGCAGTAATATCCTGCATAGTAAACATCTTAGCTAAACAGGCAGTATGGTTGCAAGGCTGGACTTTGCCCCTTGCATGCTGTAACGCATGCCTTACCAGTTAATGCACCTGGATTCGTTCTGCACCTTCCTTTTATTTAGGGAAGGTACTTTACACAAAGCTAGGAAGGGACTAAGACAAGATACAGCTGTCAATCTTATTTTTCCAGACATTCAGGCAACTTTACATCATACTTTGCAGGTTTGAATCTCACCACTGTGACTTGGTTTCTCAAGCTTAATTAACATACCTTTTAGCACCTAGCCTCAAATGGATGGAGGAAAGGGAGGATCAGGAGGATTCCTATTGTGTCAGCTGCCAAGCCCAGGTTCTTCAGGAAAAGAGGCGCCTGGGTGAATAGGCAGCACCTGGAAACATTTTAGGGAGGGCATTCCTTTTGTCCTTGGAACAGACCAGGGAGCCACCCAATTTACCTTGAATGAATTCTCTGAGGGAAGAACTTTGCCTGTTTGGAATTTTACAGTCTTGACTTTTAGGAAAATATTACATTTATCTGTGTATATCAAGGGCTTCATGCCTGCAATTAATAAAAATAATTTGTTATTAACTGCCAGGTGGCTAGATCTGTTACACTCAGGCCTATAGGGCCTCAAACCTCTGACCAGGCCTTCACGGTCTGCAACATATCAGCAGTTGGAAATTTTTTACCTGGTAATAAACATGAAATAGCATGATAGAATTTTGAAACTCCAATGGCTTGTTCATTGCAAATACCCTTTTTTCAGTAACATAAATGGTGATTGTACACATAGACCTAACTAAATGGAACACCCAAGAATCAAATAGACTACATCTGTGGAAAGACATGATACAGAAGCTCAGAACAAGGCCTAGGGCTGGCTGTGGAATAGACCATCAGTTACTCATATGGAAGTACAAGTTGCTGTTGTTAGATGCTATTGAGTCAGTTCTGACTCATAGTAACTCCATGTACAACAGAGTGAAACACTGCCTGGTCCTGCACCATCCTCACAATTGTTGCCATGCTTGAGCCCATTGTTGCAGCCACTGTGTTAATCTATCCCATTGGAGTTTGCTCTCTTTATCACCAACCCACTACTTTGCCAAGCGTAATGTCCTTTTCCAGGAACTGGTCCCTACCCTGGATAACAAGTCCAAAGTCTATGAGACGAAGTCTCATCATTCTGCCTTCCAAGGAGCTTGCTGGTTGCCATTCCTCCACGACAGATTTGTTTGTTCTTTTGGTAGTCTATGATACTTTCAATATTCTTCGCCAACACTATGATTCAAATGCATGGATTCTTCTCCAGACTTTTTTATTGGCCAGCTTTCACAGGCATATGAGAGATTGAAAAGATCATGACTTGGATCAGGTACATCTTTAACACTTTAAAGAGGTCTTTTACAGCAGAATTGCTTAAATTAATACATCCTTTAATTTCTTGTCCACTGTTTGCCATGAACATTGATTGTAGTTCCAAACAAAATGAAACTTTTGATAACTCCAATAATTCTCAGTTTATCATGATGTTATTTGTTGGTCCAGTTGTGAGAATTTTCATTTTCTTTACATTGAGGTGCAATCCATACTGAAGGTTGTAGTCTTTGATTTTCATCAGCAAGTACTTTGAGTCCTCTTTGCTTCCAGCAAACAAAGTTGTGTCATCTGTATATTGTAGGTTTTTGATGAATCTTTATCAAATCATGCTGCCATATTCTTCTTCATATAAACAAGTTTCTCAAGTTGCTTGCTCAACATACAGAGTGAATAAGTATGATGAAAGGATACAAGCCTTGCACACTCCTTTCCTGATTTTAAGTCATTCAATATCCCCTGTTCTGTCGTAATGCCTGCCTCTTGGTCTATGTACAGGTTCCTCATGAGCACAATGAAGTGTTCTTGAATACCCATTCTTCTCAATGTTACACATAATTTGTTAGTACAAGTTAAAGCTGAAAAAAATTTAAACAAGTCCACCAGAGCCAAAGTATATCCTTGAATATCACCAAAACCCAGTGCCATTGTGTCCATTCCAGCTCATAGTGTAAGAGTTTCAGAGAATGTAAATCTTTGTTGTTGTTGTTGTTGTTAGGTGCCATCGAGTTGGTACTGACTCATAGCTACCTTATGCACAGCAGAACGAAACACTGCCCAATCCTGGGCCAACTTCACTACTGTTGCCATGCTTGAGTCCATTAATGCTGCCACTTGGCCAATCCATCTCGTTGGGGTCGTCCTCTTTTTCTCTGACCCTCCACCTTATCAAATATGATATCCTTCTCCAGCGAATGGTCCCTTCTGACAATATGTCCAAAGTATGAGAGACGAAGTTTGGCCATCTTGGCCTCCAAGGAGCACTCTGGCTGCACTTCTTCCAAAATGGATATATTGGTTCTTTTGGCAACCCATGGCAATTTCAATGTTCTCTTCCAACACCCTAACTCAAAAGCATCAATTTTTCTATGGTTTTCCTTATTCACTGTCCAGATTTCACTTGCATATGAGGTTATTGAAAATACCGTGGCTTGGGTCAGGTGCACCTTAGTCCTCAAGCTGACATCTTTGTTCTTCAACACTTTAAAAAGGTCTTGTGCAGCAGATTTGCCTAATGCAAAACGTCGTTTGATTTCTTGACTGTTGCTTCCATGAGTGTTGATTGTTGATCCAAGAAGAATGAAGTCCTTGACAACTTCAATCTTTTCTCCATTGATAAGAATGTTGTTTATTGTATGTATGAGAGTTGAACTCTTCATCATTCTCCCATGCAACAATTGATGTGTTTGAACTGCTGATCTTGAGACTGGCAGCCCAACACCTAACCTACAGTGACACCAGATCTCCTTAACCTTAATATATCCCACCTGAGTTTAGAAAGTATCCCAACAATAGATTGGACATAACAATAGATTGGACATAAAGGATGAGTTTTGGGGTGAGATCCAAAATATTATACAGGAAGAAAGTAAAAGATCATAGAAAGGAATAAAAGAAAAGACCAAAATGGATGTCAGAAGAGACTTTGAAACCTAGGATTGTTGTTGATAAGTGCTGTGCAGTCGGTTCTGACCCATAGCAACACTGTATAGCGTTTCCAAGCAGCTGGTGGGTTTGAACCACTGACCTTGTAGTTAATAGTTCAGTACTTATCATATAACATCACACCAAGATGTAGGCTAGCTAAAACTAAAGGGAAAAATGATGAAATGAAAGGAAGTGAACAGAAGATTTCTAAAGGACCCTCAAGAACACATAGTAAAGTATGGGATATGCAATCATATACGAAAACCAAAGTAACTGGCATTTCTCTGAATTAATTGAAGAAAAAATTCATGTCTCAATTTGTAATATTGAAGGATTCCATGGGCAAAATATTGAATGATATAGAAAGCATCAAAAGACTATGGAAGGAATATAGACAGTCACTGAACCAAAAATAATTGGTTCACATGTAACCATTTTGGGACATAGCTTATGATAAAAAATTGATGGTGTTGAAGTCCAGATTGAAGGCATTGGTGAAAAACAAAGCTCTAGGAATTAGTGAAATATCAACTGAAATGTTTCATCAAACCGATAGAGTAGTGGAAGAACACACTAGCCTATGCCAAGAAATTTTCAAGACAACTGCCTGGCCAACATATTTGTGTCCATTTCAAAGAATGGTGATCCAACAAACAGGGAATTATTGACCAATAGCATCAATATCACAAGCAAGTAATTAATTGCAAGCATGCATCAACAAGAAAACTTTCATCAATTCAAGCTGGATTCAGAAGAGAAAATAGAACAAGGGATATTCATGCTGACATCAGATGAATCTTGACCAAAACCAGAAAATGAAGAAAAAAAGATACTTTTCTGTGTTTTGTTGCATGAGCATGTGACGGTGTGGAAATCATGAATAACACTGTGAAGAATGGGAATCCCAAAATGCATAATTGTGTTCATGAGGAATCTGTACATAGACCAAGAGGCTGTTATTCAAAGAGGAAAAGGAGATACTGAGTAGTTTAAAATCAGGAAAAGTGTGCATCAGAATTGTATCTTTTCACCGTACATATTCAATCTGTAGGTTGGTCAGCACCGATGGCCTCAAGCGTGGAAACAGTAGTAAGGTTAGCCCAGGATCTGTTAGACCAGTGTTTCGTCCTGCTGTGCATAAGGTCAGTATGAGTCAGTACCGAGTCAATGGCATCTAACAACAACAACAACAAGGTTGAGCAAGCAATCTAAGAAGCTGGATTATATGAAGAACACAGCATCGGAATTGGAGGAAGACTCATTAGCAATCATCATATGTTGATGGTACAACCTTGCTTGCTGAAAGTGAAGCATTTATTGAACCAAGACTGCAGCCTTCAATATGGATTATATCTCAATATACAGAAAATGAAAATTCTTATAACTGGACAAATAAATCACATCATGATAAATGGAGAAAAGATTGAAGTTATCAAGGAATTCCTTTTACTTGGATCCACAATCAACCTCCAAGAAGTCAAATGCAAAATGCATTGGGGAAATCTGGTGTAAAAGATCTCTTTAAAGTATTAAAAAGGAAAGATGCTACTTCGAAGACAAAGATGTGCCTGAACCAAGTCATGGTATTTTCAATGGTCTTATCTGCACTGAAAGTGTGAACATGAATGAGGAAGGTAGAATTGATATCTTCAATTACGGTACCAGTAAAGAATGCTGACTGTGCCATTGAGAACAAATCTATCATGGAAGAAGTACAGTGAGAATGCACCTTAGAAACAAGTTAATGTGATCAGGAAGGACCAGTTCCTAGAGAAGGACATCATGCTTGGTAAGGTAGAGGGTCAGAGAAAAGGAAGACAACCATTCATAAGACAGACAGGAGTGGGGATGGAGCATGACTGGAAAGTGCATTGTCCTGTTATACTTAGGGTTGCTATGAGTCTAAACTTATTCAATGGCACTTAATAATACCATTACATAAGTATGTAGTTACTTCTTGTTGTTGTTAAGTGCCGTCGAGTCGATTCCATCCCATAGTGAACCTGTATAGGGTTTCCGAGGAGTAGCTGGTGAGCTTGAACCTCCAATCTTGCAAACGGCTTTGCAGTCTGGCGCATAACCCACAGCACCACACCAGGACTCCATGTAGTTGCTAGGTGGTTCAAATAGTTAACATGCTTGACTGTTAATCTGAAAGTTGTCAGGAAGGACTAGAGACCTTCCAAAAAGTCAGCCACTGAACGTCCTGTAGAGCACAGTTCTACACTGACACACATGGAGTTATCGTGAACTGTAGTCTACTCAGTGGCAAGTGTTTGATGGTCATATGTAACTATTACACATACACACATACATACTTACATATGTAATATATATGCCACCTGATGGTTGATTACTAGACATGCCCTTGACATTCTGTTACTCTAAGCAGTCACAGTGTTCAAATGATACTCCCTGGTGAATGAGGAGTTGTTTGTTGATATTAACTTTATGGTGTTTGCATAATATTATTTCTTATCAACAATGTGCGTCACACCTCTGAATAGTTAACTAACTGGCTGAGAATTATTTATAGTCAATAGCAGTCAATGTGAGTGAATTGGTTTATACCCTTAACACTCAACAAATTTAACATTGAACAAATATGATGATAAGTTAAAAAATATTGCTTCCAGGGTCTCAGCTCATACATGCATGGGTTTATTCCAAACAAAATGTGTTTAAACATGTCTCTGCAATCAATGGATGGCTGCAGACAAGTTCTCCCAGTAATACAATTGTCTTAGTTTCATCAGGGTGCCTTCCAAAAAAAGTCCAATCAAAACAATGACTTCAAAGGGAATCTGCTGGACTGTGTGTTAAATTCAAGGTTATGGCAAATGTTTTCATAGATTCCAACTGGATCATCTTCATAGATTTTCTCAAAGGACATACACAGTCATGGGAACTTACTAGGAAGAAATTAAAAAAAAAAAAGGGAAAACACACTGGTGAAAAGGATGGAAAAATTGAACTGAGGAATTTTTCCATCATGAAAATGTACTTGTTCATTCTTTGTGGGTAGTTAGGGCTTTCTTAGGAGAATTTTACTGGGGAGCCTTATCCTATCTACTTTGTAACCCTGATCTTATCCCTTCAGACATATTTGGTTCACAAACCTCAAAGAAAATTTCAAAAGAACACAGTTTGAGTCCTTCAAGGATGCCCAAACTCCCATTCTGATGTGTTGTAAATTGAAGAGAACAGAATTCTTTTGAAATTGAAGGTTAGAGAAATATAAACACTGCCTTCAGAAGGGTAGAAATAGACTTAGATGGAGGACCTGTCAAGAAACAATAGCTTCACATTTTGGTGTTTTTTTTACTAACTAAAATTTTGTAGCAGTAATTTTTTAACTTACCATGATACTTCTAAGGAGCTCTGGTAGCATAGTGATTATGAGTTGAGCTGCTAATCTCAAGGTCAGCAGTTCAGAACTTACTGTTGCATGGGAGAAAGATGAGGCTTTCTGCTCCCGTAAAGATTTCTAGTCTTGGAAACCCTATACAGGATCACTATGAGTCAGGGCTGACTACATGGCACATAACCATCATCACCATCATCATCATGATACTTCTAGAATACTACTAAGTGAACAGGACAGGCAGGGATGCACAGCTGAAAATACAAGGAGGCTTCAAAAAGTTCATGGAAAATAGAACGAAAAGATCATGGAATTTTTATATGAACTTTTTGAAGTCTCCTCGTCCATGACTTCCAACTTGTTTTTTTTTTTTTTACAATTTTATTACATTGAAATTACACAGCATTTCAATGTAATAAAATGGCCATGAAAGTCTTACATACAAATGGCAGTGGAAACAGAGATGACTGTCTTTCTTTGCCAACTTTACAAGTCAGAGTTGGTTATCTTTCTAATTTATAAATATTGGGTGTCTCAAACTAGATTTGAACCTTTTGAAGAGAAGTACATTCAGTCTTTTGTTCTTCCATGCCCCATATTAGCACGTCCCAGAGTCATCTGCCTAGCTCTTCAGCAGGTTACTCTGTGTTGCATAAGAAACAATATTGTTATGCTTCTCAGAGGTACTCTAAGGACACGAAATGAGCCCAAAGTGTTTTGTCAGTAAAAAGTTTAAGGGATGTTTAAAAGAGCTACAGAAATACTTGTTCACAAACCTAATGAATGGGGGGGGCGGGGATAGCTTTCAGGTCACAGTAGCATTCTGCTTTGAGAAACTATAAAAGTCAACATCGGCCAGGGCCCCCCAGGCAGTTGTAAGCCAAGCACTGGGGAACTAGGATGGTGGAAGGTTGCTCTGGCCCCTCACTGCCAGAGTACTGAAATTTTGGGGTACTGAAGATCAAGGCATCAGGGTACCTAGGCAGAGCTTTGGTTATACCTTCACTATGGTAGACAGGGGAGAGCTTTGTCATGCAGACAACTGCCAAAAAGGTAAACAAGGACTCCAAATTAGAACCTTTCAGATCAATTAGGGGTATGTAGCTAATTCCATTTAGTGGTTGCCTTTGCCAAATTCAAGTTTCACCTTTGCAAGCAAGCCTACAGCATTTGATTATGGAACTTTGGCAGAAGATGTCTGAATTGGATGGAATTCGAGGTTTTAAGTATGACAGAGGCAACATCAGTAGCACAAACAGACTGCAGTTCTCAACATCAAAAACCTGGTAGCTGCTCTTCCCCTTCTCCCCCCTAATTGTGTTTGAAAATTATTTAATTGCTTTCATAATCTCATAATAAACACATATAATAATATGTGAAAATATATGCTTATTAATCACATTTGTAAAGTGAGATATACTGGTCCTTATAGATTGGTATTTCATTTCAGTAGAAATTCTACGGATTCTTGGCTTTAGATTTCTTTAAATTATGATAAAACCTTGTATGTTTTCCTAGACTGTTGTTACATCTTGGATCAGCCAACATTTGCTACTTACCAGTCTATTGTCACCACACTCTATTGTAGCTTCCTAGTCATTTGTTTAAATTTTCCACAAGACTGACTTTCTTGAGGATGAAAAGTACCTCTAGTTCCCTACCCTAGTTTCTGCAGGACACCTACACAGTAGGCACTAAAGTTTGGGTTGAATCAATGAATAAATGGGTATTATGCTTAGTGTAGCAAAACCTGATGGTACAGTAGTTAACTTTTGACTGCTAATCAAAAGGTCTGCAGTTCAAACTTAGCAGGAGAAAGATGCAGCAGTCTGCTTCCATGAAGATTGGTGTTATTGCTGTTAAGTGCCGTCAAGTCAGTTCCAACCCAGAGTGACCCTGTAGAGGGTTTCCAAGGAGCTGGTGGTAAACTTGAAGCGCCAACCTTGTGGTTCAAACCAACTTTGCAGTCCTGCGCATTGTCCCACAGTGCCACACCAGGAGTCCCCTACAAAGATTTCAGTCTTGGAAATGCTCTTGGGCAGTCTTACTCTGTCCTGGTGTGGCACTGTGGGTTAATGCACTAGACTGCAAGGTAGGTTTGAACTGCAAGGCTGGTGGTTCAAGTTTACCAGCTGCTCCTTGGAAACCCTATACAGGATCGCTATAAGTCAGAACCAGTTCGATGGCACTTAACAACAGCTCTGTCTGATAGGGTCACTATGAGTTGGAATCAGCTTGGCAGTAGTGGGTTTCATTTTTTTTTTGTATGTTTACTATGATAGAATGGAAGTTGGGGCTTATAATGAGGTTTTAGCTAAGTAAAGATGGCTTTTGACCCGAATCACTTTTCACATGAAGGAACTCTTGCCTTCCTCAGTTATGTTCATAGTCCCTGTCACCAGAGATACTCAGTATGCAGATGGCTTCCTTTTCCTTGTCAGCGGAGGTCAAGTCTAACCTCCTTGTGTCATTTACAAAGGATAGGGGATGCTTTAAGCTGCTGAGTTTTCAGAAGAAGATGAAGAAAACAAGCATTTCTTCTCAGCCCTGTGCCCCATCAGCTTTGGGCTCTGTCCAACAACACCTAGCTGGATCCCAAGCTTCAAGCTTTCTTTGCCAAGAGCAAAAGCAGATTAAATTGGCAATTCAGTTTAGAAGGCTCGAGGCTCAACATAAATGTATCTGAGAGCCCGGCACATGTGCTGAATTATTTGCAGCTAGACTCTGGCTTGGCAAGCTGGCACATGAACAAACAGAATTCCTGCCCTTCTGGGCACAGGGCAATTTACAAAGAAGAGGCAGGACATATAAATGACCAGTCCCCAGATCAGAAAGAGTCAAGACTGGGAATAGACACTAGACATTCCAATGGTGACCAGAGAGAGGAGGAAGTTTTGTGTGTTTCTGCATCTCTGTGGACCAGTTGGTTAGGATAAGGGAGGACTGGCTGGGTTGATTGCAGGCAACTGGGGGAGAAGGTGTATCTGGGTTTGTAATTGTTATTCTTTTCCCAGTGTCATGTGACTTGATGGTCAATGGAATCAGAATAGGAGAGGAGATGAGTAAGGAAGGAGAGAGAAAAAGTCAGGACAGTTTGTGGTTGTTGCATACCGCCTCAAAACAACTGTATATTATTTGAGCAATATTTACTTCAGATTAAGTCAGCCCCCCTTCCCCACCCACTCCTCCTGGGATGTTTCCAAGTTACCCAGCATTGCTGATCCATTAACACGGTTCTTGAAGTCTTGTTTTCAGCTGTCACAGGGAAACGAGATGTTATTTTCTAAGTAATGTCTTTAAATTTGGAAGAATTTCTGATCCAGAAATGTATTTCCCTTAAGAAAAGAAGAAAGTCTCAAAGGGCCTGGAGAGTGTGTTTGGAGGTGTTAGCAGGGAAAAGCAGATATGCACTTCCATTTCATTGGAGAGCAGTCCTCTCAGAGGGACTCAAGGAGAGTTGAGGGCACCAGAGAGCACATTCCCCTTGGGACAAATTGGGTTGCCTGATGTCACCGTTAGACCATGACAATCTGCAAAGCTCTGCCCACCTCTTTTCCTGTCTCCTTCACACTCCTGAGAGGGGAGCCAGCTTCCCCTCTCTGCCTCCAGAGGACAGAGCTTGTCTCTGTTACCTAGTTCTGTCATAACAGAAATGCCACAAGTGAGTGGCTTCAAAGAACAGACATTATTTTCTCACAAACCCTAAAGCTAGGTCTAAATCAGGACCTGGGATTGGTTAATTGCCTCTCTGAGGGTCTCTGCTGGCTCCTGGTGATTGTCTGTGATCTTTGGTGTTCCTTTCTTTGCTGTAGCTGTGGCGACTTCCTGTGTTCCTATGTCTGAGTCTACTCAGTTCACTTAGAAGTGATTACATTCAGGACCCACCCTATTGAGGTAGGACCTCATTAACATAATCAATTAAAGTCCCTCTTTCCAAACAGGTTGATAGTTATAGGTACAGGGGTTAGAACTTCCACGTAACTTTTCTGGGAACATAATCTAGTCCATAAGAGACTTCCTGTGGCTGCTAGAACAGGGATCAGATTGTGTTCTGGTGAATTTTTGTACAGAATTCATGTAAGATTTAGACATTGCTGATGAGTGGCTAGAGGACTCAGGAATACCTAAATTTGGATCTACCAAGCACACTTCCTCCCCTGGGTTTCTGGAAGGAGATGTATGAGTGAGGGCTAGTGGGGAGCATACGGACTCCTGATGTGGCACTGTAGGATCAGCAATGCACTGCAAACCACATGGTCAGCGGCTCAAACACATCAGCTGTTCCTTGGAAACCCTGTACGGGGATGCTATGAGTTGGGACCAACTCCACAGCACTAAACAACAACAGTGGGGAGTATGGTAGCCCCATAGATTAAGCACTGGACTGTGAATTATTAGTTGCTCTGTGGTAGAAAGAAGAGACTTTATGCTCACACAAAAGGTTTAAAGCTTCACAGAGATGAGGATGTGGACAGATAGAGCAGCTGAGAACTCTAGACTCATGGAAAGACAAAGGCTATGTGCTGGTGGCCAGGAGGCAGGCTTGCAGAATGTGCCCTTTGGTTGTTTAAATTATGATATACTCCTGAGTGTTTTTGAGTACATCCCCCTCCCCCCAACGAAACAAAAACAGGAATAGAAGCAAATACTGATGAATGGTGATACAAGGAGGAGACTGTAATCATTGCAATGAAACGATGAGTGTAAAACTGATGTTCTCCCATGTAAACTATCACTCAATTCACACACACACAAAAAAAATTTAAAGCCTCAGAAACCCTATTCAGGGTTGCTATGAGTTGAAACCAACCTGGTGTGGTGCTGTGTGTTAATGCATCAGACTGCAAAATCATTTGAACTGCAAGGTTGGCAGTTCCAGCTCACCAGCTGCTCCTTAGAAACCTTATACAGGGTCTCTATAGGTCAGAATTGACTTGATGGCATTTAACAACAAAAACAAAACGGACAAGAAACCCAAGATCCACTGTATCTTTGTTGTTGTTGCTGTTATGTGCCGTGGAGTTGGTTCTGACTCATAGCGACCCTGTACAGGGTTTACAAGGATGTAAATCTTTATGGGAGCAGAAAGACTCATCTTTCTCCTGCAGAACAGCTGGTAGTTTCGAAGTGCTGACCTTGCAGCTCACAGCCCAATTGGTAGAACAGAGTATGGGAATACTGAATGTTTTAAAATTGGGAAAGGTGTGCAACAAGGTTGTGTTCTTTCACCATACTTATTCAATCTGTATGCTGAGCAAATAATCCGAAAAGCTGGTTTCTATGAAGAAAAATGTGGCATCAGGATTGGAGGAAGACTCATTAACAACCTGCGATATGCAGATGATACAACCTTGCTTGCTGAAAGTGAAGAGGACTTGAAACATTTACTTATGAAGATCAAAGAGCACAGCCTTTGGCATGGGTTGCATCTCAATGTCAGGAAAACAAAAATCCTCACCACTGGACCAATAAACAAACAACATTCTTATCAACGGAGAAAAGATTGAAGTTGTCAAGGACTTCGTTCTTCTTGGATCAACTATCAACACTTGTGGAAGCAGCAGTCAAGAGATCAGACGACATATTGCACTGGGCACATCTGCTGCACAGGAACTTTTTAAAGTGTTGAAGAGCAGAGATGTCAGCTTGAGGACTAAGGTGCACCTGACCCAAGCCATGGTATTTTCAATAACCTCATATGGATACGAAAGCTGGACAGTGAATAAGGAAGATGGTAGAAGAATTGATGCCTTTGAGTTGTGGTGTTGGAGGAGAATACTAAAAGTGCCATGGACTGCCAAAAGAATCAATAGATCCATTTTGGAAGAAGTGCAGGCAGAGTGCTCCTTGGAGGCCAGGATGGCTAAGCTTCGTCTCTCATACTTTGGACATATTGTCAGGAGGGAACAGTTGCTGGAAAAGGATGTCATGCTGGGTAAGATGGAGGGTCAGAGAAAAATAGGAAGACCCCCAACGAGATGGATCAGCCAGGTGGCATCATTGATGGTGTCAAGTGTGGCAGCGGTAGTGAGGTTGGCCCAGGATCGGACATTGTTTCGTTCTGCTGTGCATGGGGTCGCTATGAGTCGGTTCCGACTCGATGCTACCTGACAACCTGACAATGCTACCAGAGATTCTTGGGTGGGTTCAATTGACTGCAAACAAGAGTAGGGCCTCTTCCTCCCCACACATTATCCAAGCCTGACTCTCAGCCTGGGTTGGAATTCTAGTGAAGGAGTGAAGAACTGTGTTAATGTATGAAAATGAGGAAGGAAGGAGCAAGAGGCTGGGTTTCTGCCAGACATGCTCTGCCTTTCTCTGAAACCAGCCAAACAGGCAGACAAGCACAGCTCGAGAAGCAAGTCAAGCAGGCTGTGTTCACAGCTTCAGTGACAAGAAAACAGCAAGAATCAGGTTGACTTGCTTGAAAACAACCTTTTTAATAAAAAGCAGTGACCCCCATTCTCTGTCAAACAGGGCCCAATCAGTCCCTGGAATCCACTTTCTCCTCTCTCGGGGGAGTGTAGGTGAGAGGGTGGGGAGGTAGGTGTTCCCATCTCTCTGTTGGTGTATTTGCCATCTCCCTGGTTGGTCTGTAAGCTGGCTGAAGGAGAGCACCTAATCCATCACAGATCTCAATGTGGGCAGAATAGGCACAGAAGAGATTTGTCAGGAATATATCATAATGGGGACTCAGATATGTCCAGGGATTGGCTCAAATTCCTGACTTCTTGGTGGCAGTGCTAGAACTTGGACTCCGGTTTTTAAATTCTGTGTGATTTCCTTGAGGTCCTGGCTAGTACAAACAGTTTGCACTCTTACTAACTGAGTGAAGTCCTGGTGTGGCGCTTAGGGTAATGCACTGGACTGCAAAGTCAGTTTGAAGCACAAGGTCGGAGGTTCAAGTTCATCTCGGAAACCTTGTACAGAGTTACTGTGGGTAGGAACCGACTCAACGGCACTTAACAACAACAACACTAAGTAAAAGATCGATGGTTCACACTCAACCAGAAAGCCCTGGTGGTCTATTTCTGTTAAGATTTGTTGCTGTGGAGTTGGTCCTGTCTCGTAATTACCCTGTGTTTTACAGAATAGAATGGTTTCATAGGGTCTTCTTCTTGGCTGTACTCCCAAGTAAAGCAGATGGTAAACCTGTCTTCTGCAGTACGGCTGGGTGGGTTGGAACTGTCAACCTTAGGTTAGCAATCCAGTGCAAACCATTTAGGCACAGAGGGAGCCCAAGAAAACCCTACCGAACACAGTGTTGCTCTGTCACACAAAGGGTCTTCATGAATTGGAATTGGTCCAACGTAACAGGTTTGGTTTTCCTGTTTGTAATGTGTATGATTTCCTGTTTGTCACATAGCTCTGTCAGATGACATCTTTGTATTACAGACATTTGTCACTTGGGCTCTGTGAGTTCTGTCAACCTCTTGGAGTTGATTGTATACTTTGGAGTGGATTTTTGTTGCAAAGAGAGACTACAGTGGTATTCGGCAGATTCGCAGAGAGGCTTGTGCCCTAAAGAAGAGAATTTAGGAGCATACAGAGGAAGACCCCCAGTGAGATGGATTGGCAAAGTGGCAGTATCAATGGGCTCAAGTGTGGTAACAATAGTGAGGTTGGCCCAGGATCAAGCAGTGGTTTTTTTCTGTTGTACATAGGGTCGCTATGAGTCGGTACTGACTCGATGGCACCTAATAACAACAAAAACAGAGCCTTTGACTCTAAATCACCTGCTCAGCACCTGGTAGATTGCAGGCATCTGACACCTTTGTGTGAGTTTCCTTCACTCTTTCCTGAGAAAGTGTGAGGAAACAAGCAGGTAGAGTCCCAATGACCTCTTTAGTTCACATCGCCTTTACCTTTGGGATGCGTCTGACTCATAATTTCAAATTAGAAAGAGAATTGATTCACCAAGGAGTCAGTTTCTCCCTAAGCTGAAAAAGAAAGGAAATAACTTTTTAGCTAGTTCCAGATATCTCTGTCAAGTGAGAACAGCATGGGAACACACCATGAAGATGACGGGCTCCCAGATGCTTCCAGATACCAATAACTAACTCTGGTATTTTGGAGGAGTGAAAGTTCAAAATGGTCAGACTAGAAGTTGTATTACATCACTAAATCTGAGCTACTTTTATTACATGGAACCTGTACTAATCATGATGGTGGTGATTGTGTGCTGCGGAGTCAGTTCTGAGTCATAGTGACCCTGTATAGAGTTTCTGAGGCTGTAAATCTTTACGGGAGCAAAAAGCTTCATCTTTCTCCCACGAACCAGCTGGTAGAATCGAACTGCTGACGGTGTGGTTAACAGCCCAACTCATAACCCACTATGCTACCAGGGCTCAATAGGGTTGATAATACTACTGTAAAGAATCCTCCCCAAATCTTAGGGCATTAAAGTTACGGGCCTTTACTGCTTCTTATACTCTGAATCCTGGTGTGGCGCTGTGGGTTAATGTGCCAGACTGCAAAGCCATTTGAACTGCAAGGTTGGTGGTTCAAGCTCACCAGCTGCTCCTTGGAAACCCTATACTGGGTCACTATGGGTCGAAACTGACTCGATGGCACTTAACAACAACAACAACCTACTCTGCATATAGGTCCAGCCCAGGTTGACAGGGACATCTACTCAGCATAATTACTTAGGAACCCATACAGACTGTGGTGCCATGATTTTATGACACTACCAACTTAACACAAATTTAAGAGGTGACTGGGTAAGGGAAGTCCAGACGTGACACATGTCATTTCTGCTCATATTTCACTGTGCAAAAACAAGTCATATTGTTTTTTTTGTTTGGTGCCGCCTTTACCAAGAAGGATGTCCTTCTTCAGGGATATGTCTGAAATACAAGAGATGATGTCTCACCATCCTGGTTTCTAAGGAGCGTTCGAGCTGTACTTCTTCCAATACCAATTTGTATGTCCTTCTTGGCAGTCCACAGTACTTTTAATATCGTTCTCCAACACCATAACTCAAATGCATCAATTCTTCCATGGTCTTCTTTATTCATTGTCCAACTCTCAAATGCATATGAGGCAACTGAAGATATTATGACTTGGGTCAGGCACACCTTAATCCTTAAACTGATATATTTGTTCTTGAACACTTTAAAGAGGCCTTTTGCAGCAGATTTGTCTGGTTCATTTCATTTCTGGACTGCTGCTTCCATGAGTGTTGACTGTGGATTCAAAAATGAAGTCTTTGACAACTTGAAACTTTTCTCCATTTATCATGATGATTTTGTGAGGATTTTGCTTTCTTTGCATTGAGGTGCAATCCATACTGAAGGTTGTAGTCTTTAATCTTCATTAGTAAATATGATAAGTCCTCTTCACTTAGAGCAAGAAAAGTTATCATCTTCATATTGGAGTCTTCCTCTAATCCTGAAGCTACGTACTTCTTCATATAATCCATTTTCTTAGGTTATTTGTCCAGCATACAGATTGAATAAGTACGGCAAAGAAATACAATCCTGGACCTGATTTTATATCATTCAGTGTTGCCTTGTTGTATTTTAATGACTGCCTCTTGGTTCCTCATGAGAATACTTGAGAGTTCTGGAATACTTATTCTTCCCAATGTTATCCATAGTTTAACATCCACACAGTGGAAAGTTTTTGCATATTAAATAAAGCACAAAGAAACATTTTTCTGATATTCTCTTCTGTCACCCAAGATTCATCTGATGTCAGCAAGGATGTCCTTTGTTACAACCTGGCTTGAATTTCTGGGAGTTCCCAGTTGATGTACTGTGAAAACCATTTTTAAAATTTCTTCAGCAAAATTTTACTGACATGTGATATTAATGATATTGCTTAATGTTTCCCACATGCCATTGGGCCACCTCTCTTTGGAATGGGCACAAATATGAATTTCTTCCAATCGGTTGACCAGGTAGTTGTCTTCCAAATTTTTTGTCATAGATGAGTGAGTGCCTCCAGGGCTGCTTCAGTTTATTGAAAGGTTTCGATGTCTAGTCCATTAATTCCTGAAGCCTTGGTTTTCACCAAGGTTTTATGTGCAGTTTTGACGTCTTCCTCCAGTACCATTGGTTCTTGATCATATGGAACCGCCTAGAGTAGTTGAATGTTGACCGTTACTGTTAGGTGTGTTGTTGAGACAGTCCCGAGTCATAGTGCCCTGTTTAGGGTTTCCAAGGAGCAGTTGGTAATTTTGAACTGCCGACCTTGTGGTCGAATGCTTACCCTACAGCATCACACCAGGACTCCACTTTTAGGTATGTTGTTAAGTGCTGTTGAGATGATTCTGACTTATAGCGATCCTGTGTAGGGTTTCCAAAAAGTGGCTGGTGAGTTTGAACCACTGACCTTGCAGTTCAAACTGACCTTGTGGTCCAGTATTACCTTACATTTCCACACCAGGAGTAAACTTCTAGGTACGGTGGTGGTGGTGGTGGTGGTAGTTGCGTGCCATGGAGTTGGTTCCAACTCATAGGGACCCTGTGTAGGGTTTCTGAGGCTATAAATCTTTATGGGAGCAGAAAGCCTCATGTTTCTCTCATGGAATGGTTGGTAGTTTCAAACTACTGACCTTGACATTAGCAGCCCGACTCGTAACCATTACACTACCAGAGCTCTTAACTTTTAGGTATCAAAATGTGCAAAGATCTGGATTCAGAAAACCAAAAAGGAAGAACATGCTCAACATTTTTCAAGCTGGGGGAACTGAAGAAAAAATTCAAGCCTCGACTTTCATTATTGAAAGATTCAACTGGGCAAATTACTGAATGATGCAGAAGGCATCAAGAGAAGATGGAAGGAATACACAGAGTCACTGTACCAAAAGGAAATGGTTAGTGTTCAACTGTTTTAAGAGGTAGTATATGATCAAGAGCCAATGATACTGAAGGAGGAAGTCCAAGGTGCATTGAAGGAATTGGCAAAGAACAACGCAGCAGGAATTGATGGAATAAAAATTGAAATCTTTCAAGAAAGTGAGGCGGCACAGGAGGCACTCACTCGTCTATGCCAAGAAATTTGGAAGACAACTAACTATCTGGCCGACTGATTGGAAGAGATCCATATTTGTGCCCATTCCAAAGAGAGGTGACCAAAGGGGATGTGGAAATCATTGGACAATCTCTTTGATATCCCATGCAAGTAAAATTTTGCTAAAGGTAATACAGAAACGGCTGCAATCATACATTGACAGAGAACTTCCAGATGTTCAAGTCAAATTCAGAAGAGGCCGTGAAACAAGGGATATCATTGTTGATGTCCGATGGATCTTGGCTGAAAGCAGAGAATATCAGAAAGATGTTTACCTGTGCTTTATTGGCTACGCAAAGGCTTTCAATTGTGTGGATCAATACAAGCTATGGACAACACTGAAAAGTATGAGTATTCTGGAACACTTAATTGTGCTCATGAGGAATTTGTACCTGGACCAAGAGGCAGTTGTTTGAACAGAACATGGGAACACTAAATGTTTTAACATTAAAAAAGATGTGCGACAAGGTTGTATTCTTTTACCATACTTATTCAACCTGTATGCTGAGCAAATAATACGAGAAGCTGGGTTCTATGAAGAAAAACGTGGCATCAGGATTGGAGGAAGACTAATTAACAACCTGCAATATGCAGATGATACAACCTTGCTCGCTGAAAGTGAAGAAGACTTAAAACATTTACTGATGAAGATCAAAGAGCACAGCCCTTGGTATGGATTAGAGCTTAATGTAAAGAAAACAAAAATCCTCTCCACTGGACCAATAAACAACATTCTTATCAACGGAGAAAAGATTGAAGTTGTCCAGGACTTCATTCTTCTTGGATAAACAATCAACACTCATGGAAGCAGCAGTCAAGAAATCAAAGGACATGTTGCATTAAGCAAATCTGTTGCACAAGACCTTTTTAAAGTGTTGAAGAGCAAAGATGTCAGCTTAAAGACTAAGACCGTAGAAGAGCTGATGCTTTTGAGTTATGGTGCTGGAGGAGAATATTGAAAGTGCCATGGGCTGCCAAAAGAACCAATAGATCCATTTTGGAAGAAGTGCAGCCAGAGTGCTCCTTGGAGGCCAAGATGGTCATACTTTGTCTCTCATACTTCAGACATATTGTCAGGAGGGACCAGTCACTGGAGAAGAATATCATGTTTGGAAAGGTGGACGGTCAGGGTAAAAGAGGAAGACCCCCAACGAGATGGATTGGCCAAGTGGCAGCATCGATGGACTCAAGCGCAGCTACAGTAGTGAAGTTGGCCCAGGATCGGGCAGTGTTTCATTCTTGTGTGCATAAGATCACTATAGGTCAGTACCGACTTGATGACACCTAACAACAACAACAACTGTGTATTCATTCATTCCATCTTCTTTTGATGCTTTCTTCATCATTCAATATATTTTTCCCATTGTTGTTGTTATTAAGTGCTGTGGAGTCAGTTCTGACTCATAGCCACCCTGTATAGGGTTTCCACGGAGTGGCTGGTGGGTTTGAATGGCCAATCCTGTGGTTAGCAGTCTGGTGCTCAACCTCCAGTCATACAGTGCCACATCAGGAGACATAGAGAATCCTTCAATATTGCAAGTGCAAGTTTGAATATTTACTTCAGATCTTTTAGCTTGAGGCGTGCTGATAAAGTTCAATCCAAAGACTCAGTGAATTTATCTTTGTTTGATTGTTTTATTCTATGCTTGAGTAGTTTTACCTTCCACAACTATACCATGAGTGAGCAAATGCAGCGCTCCTTCAGGGAAGTTTCAGACCTGGTCCATTCCTGGAGGCAGTGCAATTCCTTTCTTCACACATGCAGGCTCAACTGAATAGCGCTGTGAATGGACAGGATCTGCAAGTGGTGTCCCTTGATTACAGCTAGAGTGTGAGTTTATCAGTTATAGAACAACCACTGGGTCTGGGTATATGGTGTAACTCACTGGTTATACCACAACCCTCGGATGATAGCTGTGCTAAAAGACAAAGTTTTGTGTGGGCCATCCAAATCAGACTTAGAAGGGACAGGACCAGTAGATTTCACACTCACCCACTCCATCCTCACACCAAATTCCCAACTCCATCCCCACAATCACTTCCTCTCCATACACACTGTATCCTCACTCCAAAACTCCCCCTCCACACCCAATCTACCCCACATCCACCTCCATTTCATCTCAACTCCATGCTCCAGCCTACATCCACTCCATGCCAACACAAACCTCCATCTCAAACCCACTTCATCCCAACACCAAACTCCACCTTACACCCACTCCAAGCCTACACCCACCTCTACTCTCACACCCATGCCACCCTCACACCAAATTCTACTCCACACCCAACTCTCTTCCCAAACATACTCCACTGTCACACCCATGTCCGCTCTATCTAAACACCCTGTGATTTTCACTCATCCCTGCCTCCACCTATCCCTACCTCCAACCAACCCCACACTCACTAAGTTCGAGCTTCAAGCCTAGTCCCTTTGTTGGACATCTGCCTCATCCATGCCTCTGCCTCCTACACAACCTGAACCATGTGTCAAACACTGCACGACCGTTATCTCATTCTCAAAAAAAGCCCTGTGAGACAGAGATGATTATATATACATGGATATAAATATGAATATGAGGCAACTATTTCTTAAGCTCGAGGATGTATTTTTTAAACTCGAGAAGGTGCAAAGAATCTGAGGCATGTAAGTACAAATTGGTATTTCTTCTTACGTCATAAATTGGCTTCATTCTGTTAATGTAGCTTATAATTTGAAACTATTCAAGAATTCCCAGCAGTGAGGTTGGTTGGAACTGCAAGGTCAGCAGATGAAGCTCACCAGCCACTCCTCAGAAACCCTACACAGGGTCACTGTGAGTTGGAACCAGCACAACGGCACTGAACAACAGCAACAGATTATAAAGAGGAACCCGACTGGGTTTATTTTCCTGTGGAAATTGTCTAGAAGAGTGCCTGTTGAATGAATGAATGAATGAATGGTCTAGCACAGAGCTGGGTCAAAAATAATATATGCATGTAAGTCTTTTCTTTCCTAACTTCTCCACTGAACTTCAAACACACAGTACATCTAACTGCCTAGCTGAATAGCTCACCGTCTCATGTAGGCTGGCATCGACTGCTTACCGTGACTTCCAAGGTCCTACACAGCTGCTTGTTTAACCTCATCTGTTTACTGCCTACCCTGTTGTCACCCTCACTCCTGGCTCCCATATTCCACCCATGCTGGCATTTTCTCTGTTCTTAGATGATTTCAAGTTCATTCCTGCATAGGGACCATTGCTCTGGTTCTTTTTTCTGGATTGTGCTGACGTCAGCGTTTCACAGAGCTGAATTCTTTTACAAAGCCCAGGCTCAGGTGTCACCTCTCCAGAGGGAGTGTTCCTACACCCTTCTCTATCACACTACCTCCGGACAGGTTACCATCACATCTGCTATTGTGTTTCCTTCATAGAATTTATCAAGCCCTAAAATGATCGTGCCAATTGATTTGTTTTCTTACTTATTTTTCTATCCCCCACATGTTCCCCACATCTCATCCAAGGTCAACTGTAAGCTCATTTTCATGTAAGCATGAAACTTGGTTGTATCCCTAAGGCCTTGAACAGCATCAGGCCTATAATAAGTGATCGATAAATATTTGTTGAGTAAATTAGAGCTAATCTGTTGAGCTAATTAGAACTGTATTATTAACCTCATTTAACTGATAGAGGGAATAAGGCTTAGGCAGTTTAAGCAATTTGCCCAAGTACACATACTTAATGAGTGGCAGAGCCTGCAGGGACACTTGGCTCTTATTGCAAGGCCAGATTGAAATTCTACAGGAGAGAATGGTGACCTACGCTGAGTTGTACTCTAAATACCTAAGCTTGTGAGATTCTGTTTCCAAGTATTTGATTTTTCTTTCTTTTAATCTGAAGGAAAATATGTTCAGGGCTTCTAAACACTAACAAGAAAATTGTGGCTTAGACCAGTTTTGAGTCTGGTGCCAAAGTTCAGTGGAGTTGGAGTTCACATAACCGGAGCTGTATTCACAGATTGCTCTCAGTATAATTCTTCACTTTGCTCTTTTTAGCTGTCTGGAAAGTTCTTGTTTCAAACACCTACATAACTTGATTAGAGCAATGTTAAAAGTAAAAAAAAAAAAAGAAGTGGAATTCATGGGCGAGAAAAGCAGTAGACTGGGAGTCCTGGTGTGGCACTGTAGGATAAGGCACTGGACTGCTAGGTGACTTTGAACCACAAGGTTGGCAGTTCAAACCCATCAGCTGTTCCTCTGAAAGCCTAGATAAGGTGTCTGTGAGTCGGAACTGACTCAGCAGCATTTAACAACAACAACATGGTAATAGACAGAACAACTTCACTTGATGAGGTTGAATTGGTTAGCAGGAGAACCTATAGTAAGGGGCTTAGACAGGTACCAGTCAGTTACCAGGTGGGAACTTCAGCAATCTAGTGATTATTATTGAAAACCAGATAGTGAGAAAGCAGGGTACTATGGTAGTAGCAAGATTTGCAGAAAGTCGAATCCACTGATAATGAAACCATCTCCCAGTTCAACAAAAACCCTTATGTACTTTCTGACCTAATTTCATGATACCTCCAGGTTGGAAGACTGTAAGGTGGTCCTAGAGTGGGAAGACAGTAGGGGTGGGGGTTCTAGAGCAGCACCTGACATTTCTTAATGCCTGGGTAAGGTAATTCTTTGGCTGAATTTATGATACTTATTTTCTTCTCCCAGATTGAAAGACCCCTGGTATTATTCTACCAGGTTATTTTTGCTCCTCTGTGTCCTAACCCTGTGTCGCCTATTGTAATCTGTATCACTACACAGAAAACTCAATATATATTAAAGCAGCCCCCTTAGTAAAGAGTTTGCTGTTCAATAGGACCAGTGAAATCAGAACTAAATATCATCTGTCTGCTTAGTTCATGAGTTTCCTTTTATAATCTCATATGAGAGACAGAAAAACATCAGTTTGAAGGAATCTTGTTTACCTTGTTCATAGCATCCAACAGTTTCTTGGTTGTAAACACTTATAGTCCTTGGATTCTAGCCTCCAGAATTGTCAGATGGGGCGATCAACTCTCATCTGTTTAATAACAGTCCTAGATTTGTCACATCTGCCATCAGATGTAATGGGTGCAGTCACTTCTCTACAGAATGCGTGATTTCACTCATTTTCAGATTGCTGGTGGGATGTTAATGGCTGTTAGTGAGTCAATTACCCAGTGACTCAGCCCTTCTCTGATTCATAGGGTCATTTTGTTCCCTCCCTGAGTCTGATGGAGGAAAAATATCAACTTCCTTTGTACGTGCCACCCTTTTGACCCTTGCCTTATGACCAATGCATTTAAGTAAAGCCTGTCATATTCAAGGAAGATCTACTTTGACAGCTATTATGAAACCAAGAGGCACAGTTAAAGTTTTTGTAGTTTTAATTTTAGTTTCCCTCACATCAGAATGTTCATACTTAGATTTTGGCTAGTAAACTTGAAAGTCTCCATGTAAAATGTGCTGTTGTTTGTCATATTCAATGCGATATGTAAGGATGAAGACTTGGTAAGAGAGGTGGGGGAAGAATCTTGGGTGAGTCAGGCCCTAGTGGTGAGATGGAAGATTAACAGCTGCACTATTGATTGGAGTCCTGGTGTGGCACTGAGGATAAGCACTGGAATGACCACAAGGTCAGCAGTTCAAACCTACCAGTTGCTCCTTGGAAACCCTATACAGTGCTGCTATGAGGCAGAACCAACTAGACAGTACTTAACAACAACTCTATCAATTGGGAGACTATTATGCTTTAGTGGTGTGGCGCTGTAGGATAAGCACACAATCATAAGGTTGGTTTGAACTGCAAGGTCAGTGGATCAAACTCACCAGCTGCTCCTTGGAAACACTGTACAGGGTCACTATGAGTGAGAACTGACTCAATGACATTTAACAACAGCAACATGCTTTAGTGGTAGAATTCTCACCTTCCATGCTGGGGTCTGGTGCCAATTCCTGGCCCATGGACTCACATTCAGCCACCAGACTTGATATTGCTGTGAATCTGAACATATTTCAGTGGAGCTTTCAGATTAAGACAGAATTGGAAGAAAGATCTGGTGATAGACTTCTTAAAATCAGCCAGTAAAAAACTTTTGAATCACAACAGGATTGTCAACTAATCATGGGAATGGTCCTCTTTTGCTGCACATGGGGCGCCCAGGAGTCAGGGGTTGACTTGAAGGTAGCTAACAAAAACAAACGATCACTTAGTGCTCATTTTCTCAACACAAAGGGCACTTGGCAATCTAAATGTGCTCCTCTCGAAGAAAATGCAATATCACACGCACAAATGTAAATTAACAAAAGGCACAATCATATTGAAAATACGATGCCTCATATCATAAAAGATGTTCACTAGAGAGTCTTTTTTTTTTTTTTAATAAGTTTTTATTGTGAAGTTTACATGGAAGAATATCAGTTTTACATTCATCCTATCCTATTTCATTTCATTGCAATGATTACAATCCCCCCTGTCCCGCTGCCCATCAACACACAGACCCTATCCCTCCCTGAGTTCAGTGTCCCCGGCTGCTCCATCTGTCCACATCATTGTCTCTGTCTCCATCGTTGGCGTCTCTGCCTCTCTGGGTAGAGACAGCTCTCTGCTCTTCTCAGTTGATGGTCCCAGGGACCTCTGCTCCTGGGTTGCAAAATCAATCTTCCCTTCTCCTTTTGCCAAAATACATCTACCTCTATATTTCCTACCCTCACAGTCAGTCCTGATGGCAATTATTCACTATGGTACCACAAGAGTCTTATCCCCATTTCCTTTTGTCAGCCTGGTCCCAACAGATTGGAAATCATTCAGTAGGGATTCTACCTTTCCGTGCCCTGTCTGGAACTAGACTCCCTCTTGAAAACTTGTAAACCAGTCACTTCTTGCCTTTATGTTGTTGTTGTTAAGTGCCATCGAGCAATTCCGACTCATACCAACCCTGTATAGGGTTTCGGAAGAGTAGCTGGTGAGTTTGAACCGCCAACCATGCAGTTCAAATGGCTTTACAGTCTGGCGCATTAACCCACACCACCACACCAAGACTCTTGCCTTTATAGGCCCCCCCATTTTGGGTAGCCAATGTCTAAGTTGCCCATCCCTGTCAACCCTGTGTACTGAGGGGGTGGGCGTGATCCTCGCTGTAAGGATTTGTTCCCTTTTTTGAGCTATTACATCCATAAGTATAGGTAAAGTTCATCAAATTGTAGCAGGTTACTCTTTCTTCCCCGCCCCGCCTCTTCTTTCTTCGTCTAGTTGAGTTCTGATCATCCAGCCATCAAAGCCAAGTCAAGTGGGTATTATCTGCAAGTATGGGTGTTGTTGTGCACCTCCCCTCACTTCATATCAGCTAGATGCTTCACTCTCCGCTCTAGTCTTCTATGGGCATGTCACTGCCTCTGGGCCCAGGAGTCTCCAAGTCTTGACATACTGCTGGCCATCCATGTCTCCACCCAGGTTCACAGAGGTCTATTGAATGTGGTTGGACTTAGCTTGCAACTTCATTGTTGTTTTTTCCCCCTTATCAGTGATCAATATGGTCACCAGCCAAACCACCTGCCTGCTCATGTATTACCCTTGAGTCTCAGTCTCGGAAAGGAGTTTGCTCTGAGGGGTCCCGACCACTTGCCTTGATGGCTCCCAGGTGAACAGCTTACTTGTACTTGTAGTAATCAGTCAGACTGCCATTATTGTTTTGGATTTTTCCTGTTGGTCTTTCACGAAGTATCTTCTGTTCTAGCCACTCCAGGCTGGTCTACTTGTCCTTTCCAGTGGAAATTTCCTACCTCAGATGATTGTGGATGGGGTTTAGGATTCTACCTATGGTCATATGCAATGTAAAGGCTCCACAGGAAGCCACTTTCACTAGGCAACTTCTAACCCCCTTTAAGGTATTCCAATCAGTTATAGGCTGAAGACGGACTTACAAGCTTTCTGTACTGATGTTTCTGGCTATTCCTTTCTTCCTCCCTATAGTGTCTATTTTACAATGGTAGGCAAGGGAAACCTTGTTGGTTTTGTATATATACTCTTGATTATGTTGAGGAATTTCCCTTCAATTACTACTTTGTTGTTTGCTTTTATCTGGAATGGATGTTGGATTTTGTCAAATGCCTTTTCTGCATCAATCGATATAATCATGTGGTTCTTTTCCTTTTTCTTATTTATATGGTGGATTGCATTGATTGGTTTTCTAATGTTGAACCATCCTTGCATCCCTTTTATGAAACCCACTTGGTCACGATGTATTATTTTTTTGATGTGGTGCTAGATTCTGTTGGCTAGGATTTTGTTGAGAATTTTTGTATCTATGTTCATGCGGGATATTGGTCTATAGTTTTCTTTCTTAGTGATGTCCTTCCCTGGTTTTGGTATGAGGGTTATGCTTGTTTCATAAAAATTATTAGGAATAGTTCCATCCTCTTCTATATTCTGGAATAATTTGAGTAGTATTGGTGACAGCTCTTCCCTGAATGTTTGGTAGAACTCACCAGTGAAGTCGTCTGGGCCTGGACTTCTTTTGGTTGGGAGTTTTTTGATGACCTGACCAATTTCTTCTTTTGTTATGGGTCTGTTCAGGTTTTCTACTTCACTCTGTGTAAGTTTAGGTAGGTCCTGTTTTTCTAAAAATGTATCCATCTCTTCTAAGTTTTCAAATTTACTGGAGTACAGCTCTTCATAGTATTCTGTTATTATCCTTTTGATTTCATTTGGTTCCATTGTGACATCGCCAGTGTGGTTTCTAATGCAACTTATTTGTGTCTTCGCCCTCTTTTCTTTTGTTAGGTTTGCCAATGGTTTGTCAATTTTATTAATCCTTTCAAAGAACCAGCTTCTTGTTCTGTTGATTCTTTCTACAGTTTTTCTGTTTTCTATCTCAATTATTTCTGCTCTTGTCTTTATTAGTTCTTTTCTTTTGATGACTGTAGGTTTCCTCTGCTGGTCTGTTTATAATTGTTATAAATGCTGTGTTAATGTGTTAATTTTGGTTCTTTCTTCTTTTTGGATGTGCACATTTATCGCAATAAATTGTCCTCTCAGTACTGCTTTTTCCGTGTCCCAAAGTTTTTGGCATGTTGTGTTTTCATTGTCATTTGTTTCTAAGAACTTTATGAAGTCACGTTTAATTTCTTCTTTTACCCAGTCACTTGTCAGCAGGGTGTTATTCAGTTCCATGTATTCGACTTTATTTCCTTGGTCTTCTTGTTGTTGATTTCTAGTTTTAATGATGTTTGTAAATTTATAAAGGTTTGTGTTGTGACCTAACACATGGTCAATTCTGGAGAATGTTCCAGGTTCACTGGAGAAGAATGCATATTGTGCTGTTGTTGGGTTGGATACTCTGTACACATCTATGAGGTCAAGTTGGTTGATTGTGTTGTTTAGTTCCTCTGTAACTTCGTCGAGTTTCTTTCTGGTTGTTCTGTCCCTTTCGAAAGTGGTGTATTAAAATCTCCCGCTATAATTGTAGATTTATCTATGTCTTTCTTCAATTTTAGTAAGGTTTGCTTCATATATCTTGGTGCTCTTTCATTGGGAGCATTGATATTTATTATGGTTATATCGTCTTGCTCAATTGACCCTTTGATCATGAGACAGTGTCCTTCTTTATCTCTTATGCTTGTTTTTGTCTTAAAGTTTACTTTATCAGAATTAGTATTGCCACACCTGTTTGTTTATTGCTGCAGTTAGCTTGGTATATTTTTTTTCCATCCTTTAATTTTTAGTCTGTTCTTGTCTTTGTGTGTAAGATGTGTCTCTTGCAGGCAGCATATTGATGGATCTTGTTTTCTTATCAATTCTGCCACTCTCTGTCTCTTCACTGACGCATTCAATCCATTGGCATTCAATGTAATTATCGATAGGTATGAATTAATTGCTGCCATTACGTTAATTTTTTGGTAGTGCTGTTCGTTCTTTTGTTCTGCATGCCTTCTTGTGCTGAGTTTATGTTTCTTGTCGTTTTTTTCTTACTTTTCCTGTTTGCTTGCTCTGTTTTGGAGTTCATTTTCATGGTAAGTGGTGAAGTATTAACTTTCTTTGTGGTTACCTCTATTCCTGCATTTTCCCCTTCTTTGACATTGATATTATTTTTATCTTCAGTTGACCTCCCAGCTCCTTTGAATTTGTTGTAGTTTTGTTCTGTTCTGGACTCTGTTATCCATTGTCTGAGTTTCAGGTGGTGTTGTCATGCCTGTCAATATCTGGTTGTTGTCTGTTCTTGTTGGTTTTCAGTCCAAAGAACTCCTTTTAGGATGCTTTGAAGTGCTGGATTGGCTTTGACAAAATCTCTTAGCTTCTATTTATCCTGAAATGTTTTGATTGCACTGTATTTGAGTGACAGTTTTGCTGGATAGATGATTCTCGGTTGACTTTTTTTTCTTTTAGGTCTTTGTATATATCTCCCCATTGCCTTCTTGCCTGCATAGTTTCTGCTGAATAGTCAGAGCTTAATCTGATTTGCTTGAATTTGTAAGTAACATTTCTCTTTTCCCTGGCTGCTTTTAGGATTCTCTCCTTGTCTTTGATTTTGGAGAGCTTGATTATTATATGTCTTGGTGATTTTCTTTTGGGGGTCTATCCTTCCTGGGGTACGTTTGGCTTCTTGAATGTTAATCTTCTCATCTTTCAAGCTGTTAGGGCAATTTTCTTCCAGAAGCTCTTCAACTATCTCCTCTGTAGACTTCTCTGATTCTTCTTGTTCTGGAATAACAATAATTAAGTTATTCCTGTTCATGTTATCCAGCACGAATCTTAGACTCTCTTCAGTTTTTTTTTATTTATTTTTTTATCCTTTTTGCTGCTTGCTCTTCTATCTTAGCAGTATTGAGAGATTTGTCTTCCAGATTGCTGGTTCTGTCTTTCATCTCTTAGATTCTGCTCTTTTCCCCTTTCAGTGTATTGTTCATTTCTGATATTTTATTATTAATCATCTGGACGTCTTTTTTCAGGTTTTTAATTGTTTCCAAGGCTGTATCAATCTTGTTTGATTGCTCTTGTAGTACTTTCCTGACTTCTTCCTTGCTTTCCTCTACCCCTTTTTTGAGCATTTGAATTTGTTTCCATATTATTCTTCTGAATTCCTTCTCAGACAAATCCAAAACCTGCTCTTTCTCTTCTGGAAAGCCTTTGTCTGTCTCCAACTCCTTTGTCTTAGTTATTCTTTTCTGTTTTTGGACATGTTTTGAGATCTTTTGTTGTGTTTTTTTGGTCATTTCCAGTAGTTATGTGAGTTTTTAATGCTTAAATGGATGTTTGTTGTTGTGTTATTAAGCTTCCTGGGTGTTTCCTGGTGGATATGATCAGGAGATAGACTTCCCTTTTCACATGTAATGCTTAGCAGATGTTATTGGCTCTTGTCTCAATGGTGGAATATTATGGGGTATGCTTGTATCTTGGCTATATGGCCACAATTGCTGTCTCTTCTTGGGTAATGTAGGGAGAAAAGCTCCCACCTCTCAGAAAAGTGTGTGATCAAAAGGACCAAAAGCAGAAGCAATATAAAAGCAGAGACAAAAACAACCACTTTGAAACAAATATAAAACTGTGGCCAACTGGCCAGTTGCCTTGCTACACAGACAGTGTGAGTGCACTGTAGAGGCCTCCAGTAGTGGGTGGGGGTGTCTGCTTGCTCAGGCCCCTCCTCTAGTCACCATGTAGAGGTGGGTAGATAGATGTTGAGCAGTTAATGGGCGAAAGAGTGTCTATTATTTTTGTCTCTGAAGGTCAGTTAGGTATTTGTGTGTGCACAGTGTAATTCTTGAGCTAGTTGCATCCTTTTATGTTGGGGTTTTATAGATTGTTCATATAGTTTGTCTGTCAGGCCTGACAGTCCTGATTTTTTCTTGCCAGATATGCTGGAGTAAAGGGTCCTGCCCAAGTTAATTTTAGGGCCGCAACTCAGACCCAGAAACTGATGTCATAAACAGCTGCCAAAGATTTTACCCTTAGGTCCAATAGAGCTCTTTCTCTCTGTGCTGTGGGAAAAACTGTGGTCTCAACACTGGATCCCTTTCCTGGGGGTGCGCATCCACCCACCTGAAGGCGTCCAGGTTGGGCAAAGAAGGAACAACAGGGAAGAGGAGGAAAACATGTATAGAATCCTCTCGCACCTCCTTTTGCAAATGTCACTACACCACTTTTAGTGTCAGTTCCTATGCCGGTATGGCTGTCGCCTCGCCCTCTGAACTCCACCTGGGTGGGATGACTGCAGAGGGAGTCCCGTGTCTAGAGTGATTCCTGAATTGCAGTATTTTACTTTATACCATGAGTTTTTCACTAGTTTGTGTGGGAAACTAACACCCTGCACCCTATGCTAGATCCAGAGCTCTGGTGCTGTTCCATGAGAGCAGCTTCTCTGGGTTTTCATTCCCTCCCCCTTGGAGCCTGTCCTACCTGATATGCCTCAGCAGCCGCCAGACCCAGATGTTGAGAGTCCTTTTAAAAAACATCAAACATCATTGGAAGTATGATTCAAATCATGCATTTCTCCTGGATCTATCAACAATAGGAAATAGAAACAGAAAATAGAACTGGGTCAGATGACCTGAGGCAGGTATCAAAGGTTCACCTTCAGAATCAGGAGGAAAGAGGAAAATAAGACACAAATCCAATCAATCAGTGATACAAGGACATCTGAACCACTGTTGTTTATTAGGTACTATCTAGTTGGCTCCAACTCTTAGCTACCCTATGCACAACAGAAGGGAACACTTCCCAGTCCTCTACCATCCTCACAATTATTGTTATGCTTGAGCTCATTGTTGCTGCCTCTGTGTTAATCCATTTCATAAAGGGCTTCCTCTTTTTCCATAATCCTTCACTTTATCAAGCATGATGCCCTTTTCCAGGTACTCATCTCTCCTGATAACATGTTCAAAGTACATGAGAAGAAATGTTGCCATTCTTGCTTTGAAGGGGCATTCTGACTATCTTTCTTCCAAGATAGGTTTGTTTGTCCTTCTAGCAGTCCATTGACCTTTCCATATTCTTCACCAACATAATATAAATGTATCAATTCTTCTCCAGTTTTCCTTAGTCATTGGCCAACTTTCACATGCCTATGGGGTGATTGAAAACACCATGGCTTGGGTCAGGCACACCTTAGTACTCAAAGTGACATCTTTACTCTTTAACACTTTCAAGAGGTCCTGTGCAGCAAATTTCTCCAATTCATTTTGTTGTTTGATTTCTTGATTGATGCTTCCATGAATGTTGGTTGTGGATCCAAGCAAGATCAAGCCTCTGATAATGTCAGTATTTTCTTTAGCAAGATATTATTTATTGGTCCAGTTGTGAGGATATTTGCTTTCTTTAGAAGGAATTGTAATAAATATTGAAGGCTACGTTCTTTCATATTCATCAATAAGTGCTTGAAGTACTCTTTTCTTTCAGCAAGTAAGGTTGTATGTCAGCTGAATATCACAAGTTCTTAATGAGCTTTCCTCCAACCCTGATGCCATGTTCTTCTTATACTCCAGCGTCTCAGATTATTTGCTCAGTATACAGACTGAATAAATATGGATCGATCCCTGACACACACCTTTCCTGATTCTAAACCATGCTGTATCCCTTTGTTTGATTTGAGCCTCCTGGTCTATGTACAGGTTCTGCACGAGCACAACTGAATGAATGATCTTAATCCTCATTCTTCATAGCGTTACCTAGTTTATGATACACACAATCGAAAGCCTTTGAAAAGTCAATAAAACACAAGTAAACATCTTCCTGGTAGTCTCTACTTTTACCCAACATCCATCTGGTGGCAGCAATTTCATATCCTGTTCTGCATTCAGCTTGAATTTCTGACAGCTGCAGTTCGTGACCTGCTGCAACCATCTTCAGCAAAACTTGTGTGTGCCATTAATGGCATTGTTCTATACTTTTTACATTCTGTAGAGTCACATATCTTTGGATTGGGGACAGATATGGATTTCTTCCAGTCAGTTGGTCAGGCAGATTCCCTCCATATTTCTTGGCATAGACCAGAGAGTGCTTCCAGTGCAGCATCAGTGTGCTGAAGAATTTCATTTGGTACTTTGTCAATCCCTTGTTTTCCCCTAACGTCTTCAGTGCAGCTTGAACGTCTTCCTTCAGTATCACTGGCTCTTGATCATCTGCTATCTCCTGAAACTGTTGAACATCAACCAATTCTTTTTGGTACAATGACTCTGTATTCTTTCCATCATTTTTTTTTTTTTTTTTAAAGAGCTATCTGCACCATTCAACATTTTGCCCATAGAATCTTTCAATAGTGCAACTCAAAGTTGAGTTCTTTCCAGTTTTTTCAGGTTTAGAAATGCTTAGTGTGTTCTTCCCTTTTCGTTTTTTAATGACAGGTCTTTGTACATTTCATTATAATACTTTACTTTGTCTTCTTGAGCTGTCCTTTGAGATTTTCTGTTCAACTTTTTTACTTTCTTATTTCTTCCAGTTGTGTTAGCGTCTCTACATTCAAGAGCAACTTTCTGAGTCTCTTCTGACATCTTAGTCTTTTACTTCTTTCCTGTCTTCTTAATGACCTTTTGCTATCTTTTTGTATGCAATTCTTGATGTCATTCTATCCGATCTTTGGTTATTGGTGTCCAATGTGTCAAGTATGTTCTTAAGGTCGTCTCTAAATTCAGGTGGCATATCCTCAAAGTTCATATTTTGACTCTTAGGTACTTGTTTTAATTTCCTTCAGCTTCAACATGAACTTGCATATGAACAATTAGTGGTCTGTTCCACAGTCAGTTCTGGCCTTGTTTTGGCTGATGATACTGATACTAGTCTCTTCCCACACATGTGGTCAATGCCATTCCTGTGTATTCTATTTGGCAAGGTCCATAGGTATAGTTGTTATTTATGTTGTTGAAGAACAGTATTTGTAAAGTATAAATCATTGGTTTTACAAAATTCTATTAGGAGATCTCCAGTATCATTTCTATTACCAAAGTCATATTTTCCAACTACAACTCCACCACTGTGACCCTTCCTTCTGGATTTCTCATCTGGGACTTTAACAAAAGTTCCTAGCAGTGTTACATATTTGAAAAAGTATTACCAGGGGCTCTCAATATATAAACCCCTTATGAACAGGGATTGTGCCTTACCATATACCATTAATTAATGTATTTCAAATTTCTTAATTATTTATCAAATAATTTCTCATCTACCAATCCACAAAAGATTTGAGTTATCTTACAAAATGAATACAAGAAGATAAACTTAACAGTTAAGGTAGATTGAGTGCAGGGGGAAGAAAAGGTGAGGAATTTTACATCTTTAATATGCAGTATCAGAGTCCTAGGGTGGCGCTGTGGGTTAATGTGCTAGACTTCAAAGTCAGTTTGAACTGCAAGTTAGCAATTCAAGCTCACCAGCCACTCCTATACAGGGTAGCTATGGGTTGGAACCGGCTCAATGGCATTTAATAGCAACAACAATATCTAATGTAGTGACTAATTCTGTTGTTGTTGTTAATTTCTGTTAGAAGGCTGTCACTCAGGATAGCCTGATAAAAAGTGCTGCTGAGTCCTGCATCATCTTTATACTCATCGGTACACTTGAGTCCATTGTGTCAATCCATCTTACTATTTCTTTGGCCTTCTGTTTTACCAACATGATGTCATTTTCTAATGATTGCTCTTTTATGATGTCATATCCAAAGTAAGTGAGCCTAAGTCTTGTCATCCTCACTTCAAAAGTGTGTTCTAAACACTCATCAATACTTAACTGCTGCTGAGAATCTATGGAATGTCCTTGGGTGATGCAGATGGCTTGCACTTGAGCCCACTCTGTGGCACTGCAGAAGAAAAAAGGTCTGGCAATCTACTGTCATAAAGATCACCGCCAAGATAACTCTACGGAATGCCAAGACCTAGTAGACATATTGATCTACCCCATTTGTATATAAGTTTTCAATTATCAAAGTTTATCATTGGGGTTCATATATTTTTAGGAATTTCTTTTGTTTTGTTCTCCATTTTCCACATAAAATAATCAGGACTCAGTGATGGGAAATGATTTGACCAAATTCACATTACTTTTAAGTGGTGGGATAGCATTAAAACCTAAATTTCCTATTTCAAAATTTAGTGTCCACCAGAAGACCAGGTTTTTTTAATAAGGAGAAAAAGATGCAGAGAATGAAAGCATTACTGGCAGTAGACTTGGGGGCAAATAACATTAAGAAGTGAAGAAAGACTCAGTTACTGAGTAGGGAACTCATACAGTAACCTCCTACCCTTCAGAAGTCTGGTGGTCCACATAAGAACACACAGACCTCAATAGAAGTTGGGTCTGTGTATCACTGAATAACAGGGAGGGGTACTGTGATGTGTGTTAGGGAGACACAAAGGCTGCTGGATATTTTAGGAATTCTAAAAAGATTTCTGGAGTCCTGGTGTAGCGCTTTGGGTTAATGCACCAGACTGCAAAGCCGTTAGAACTGCCAAGTTGGCGGTTTAAGCTCACCATCTGCTCCTCGGAAACCCTAGACAGGGTCGCTACGGGTCAGAATCGACTCAATGGCACTTCACAACAAAAAGATTTCTACTTTATGGACCATCACAGATAAGGGCATTACTACTATAAATTTGTAACCAATTGTTAGTCATGATATTTACATTAAATCAGAATTGGATTTAATGGTTTTGAGAGTTCGGTTCCTCAAACATCTCCTCTGAAGGAAAGTGGGAAGTGAGGAAGGTGAGTTGGAGAATGGGCTTGCTCCATTCTCCAACATGAGGCTTGCTCAGAGAATTATTGGTAGTATCCAAAAGGGAACAAATTTCTGCTGGAGAAATTTAACTAAAGAGTAATATAATTTCCAGCATTGGGTACAAAGTATTCTTGATTTTACTGAAACCTCTCTTGCCCCAAAAGTCTTATCAGATGGAGAAGGTATCATTTAATGGGGTACAGAGCTTCTTAAGAAATGTAGTTTTTGTTGTTAAGTGCCATCGAGTTGGTTCCAACCCATAGTGAATCTGTATAGGGTTTCCAAGGAGTGGCTGGTGAGCTTGAACCACCAACCTTGTGGTTTAAACCAACCTTGCAGTCCAATGCATTAACCCATAGTGCCAGCCTTCTTGGAAACCAGGAGTATAACTAGGATCTAGTACTAGGTACTTCAGATCATCATTAAGCCCTATCAACACCCAGAAGTCTTCTCATTTACTGTGCAAGAAAGAGTCCAAGACCCAGGTCCTTCCTTGTCTAAACATAGAGAAATGGATCCTAATGCTTTTCAGGAGACCACAACTGTCATTCAAAAATATAGCTCCTCAAAAGTTCACAAGCTTCTTGAAATAGCCACCACATTTATTTAAAATTAGAATAATCATGAACTTTAGTTGAAATTAGAGCAGCAATCTAAAAAGCCCATTGTGGACACATCTTAATTTTACTCAGTATTGAACCAGGTACTGCAGAACACACAGACATAGTCAACAACACATACGGATGATTCTAGCCCTTGAGGGGACTAGAGTTGAGTGAGGCATCACTTGTTCGTACCCCACTCCTTGTTCTGGGTTCGAACCAGTTAATGCCACAGACCAGACAACTGTTTCTAACAGCTTCTGGTTAGGTTCTCAGACTCAGTCCTCATGGACCCCTGGGGGAAGAATTCAATCACCAAGGTGAAACAAGAGAAGAAACACAGATAACTGATGTAGCATCTGTCAAGCGGCTATATACCCGCGACCCGCATGGAGAGATTAAATACGATGGGTTGCCAAAACAACCAATAGATCCGTTTTGGAAAAAGTGCAGCCAGAGTGCTCCTTGGAGGCCAAGGTGGCCAAACTTCGTCTCTCATACTTCGGACATATTGTCAGGAGGGACCAGTCACTGGAGAAGTTTATCATGTTTGGTAAGGTGAAGGGTCAGAGAAAAAGAGGAAGACCCCCAATGGAATGGATTGGTCAACTGGCAGCGTCGATGTACTCAAGCATTGCCAACAGTGGACAGGCTTCGCAAGTTCCTCAGGGGGCAGCCTGACCTGGAAGCAACCCGATTTTCTGGACCACAACTGTTTAGTTGCAATCCTTCGGTTAAACTGACCCCAAGTCTGAGACCTTCGGTTCAGCCACTCCCAACAAACTAAGCATTCAATGAATTGACTAACGTAGCCCTTAAGAACTCTGGGAATTTCTAGAACTGAGGGAAAAGTCATGGGAAAAGGTGGCAGGGTAGGAACAGGACAGACAGACCAGTGCTGGAATTCTAGCTTTGGGCCTTTTATACGAGTGACCCCGAAACAGTTGTGTAATTATTTTATTCTCCAGTTTCTTAATGAAATACAAACCAAGGCCTAGTGGCAGCTTCCCAAGAAAAGGCAGTTTATATTTAGAAAATAATATTCTTGTCAGATGCTATTGAGTCAACTCAAAAGGACCGCCAAATCCAACAGAAGGAAACACTGCCCGGTGCTGCACCATCCCCACAATTATTATGTTGGAGTTCATTGAGGCAACCTGTGTTCCAATCCCTCTCTTTGAGGGTCTTTGTTTTTTCCCTGATCCTCTGCTTTACCAAGCATAATGTCCAGGGACTAGTCCCTATTGATAAGAGAGGAGGATTTGCCACCTTTGCTTCTAAGAAAAATTATTACAAGAGGAAATTTGAAACCAGTGTGGAGATTCAGAATTAGTGAGGATTCTGCATAAGGAAGGCACTTATTTTTAGGTTTTCTGGACCTTTTCAGTTCATTGTAGAGACTAAGGGAAAGAAGATGGATTTTTTTTTCTTCTGAGATGAAGTAAACTCCAAATCCTGAGTCATCGGTTGACCTGTGTGATCTGCTCTAGCTGGCTGTTCAATTAAATGTTCCACAATGCACTTCCCTACTTCCTGGCAGGATTTACAGCTGGGGGAGTGGAAGACACATCAGAGACCTCTTCCAGGAACACTATTGATTAACTATGGCCAGGTGCATTCCCTGGAACCGCTGCCCTGTGCAGAACACTAAGCTCAGTGTTGGCTTAATGTGACTAGCTGGGGGACTATAGAGGCTAGACACAGGTAGAAGTAGAAAGCACCACCCCTCTCTGGAAGCAGGACAAGGGTCCTGGGACACTGGGAAAAGGTTTCCTCTTTCTTAGCTCACCAGAGGTAGGTTTCTTACACAGCTGTCTTACCTCAGCTTAACTCAGTTTTATTTCGGAAACTCATTGCTGGTCCAGCTTAATCATGTCTCTGTGGTCTCTCTAATGTGTCTGCAGGGTAGCTCAGGTACTGGAGAGATGCTCAGGAACCCATCGGGACCGTAAGTGCAATGATGAAATAGTGATTCAAGCCAGACTAAACACAATCCTACGCAATGCTTTTCACTTAATCCCTACTCTTATATTTTGGACATGTTATCAGGAAGAACAAGTCCTTGGAAAAGGACATCATGCTTGGCAATACAGAGGACCAGTGAAAACTAGGAAGACCCTCAACGACATGGATTGATACAGTGGCAGTAACAATGACCTCAAACATTACAATTGTGAGGATGGTGTTTCCATCTTTGTACATAGGGTTGCTATGAGTAGGAACAGATTTGAAAGTGCTAACAACAACAACAACAGGGCAATATGTATGCATAACCCAGTGATTCAGTTGAACAAATATTTCTATCGCTGTAATTGTTAGGTGCTGTGGAGTTAGTTCCGCCTCACAACAACCCCATGTATGGCAGAGTGAAACACTGCTTTACTATGAGAAAGCTTCATTGTGTAATTTCAAAACAAAAACAAGAACATCAAATCACAATGTCAATACAAGCTAATAACATGGGTCCCTTTCCAAGTACAAGTTTGCTTTAAAAGAAAAACACTTAGACCAATGTTTTACTTGTCCTTATTGAAATGCTCCCTATTTTTCTTATTCTATTTCTGAATTGTCACCTTGCATAAACTGATAACTCAGTAGTTTCAGTGACATGATATTTAAGAGTTTTCAAGATACCTATATTCTTTTCTTGAAGATTCAGTAAATCTTGGTATTATTATCATTGTTTATCAATGTAGTAATTTTTTTAAGCTAGGAAGTTATTTTTCTGCATCTTTTTCTAATCAGTCACCTACATTACAAATGTCCTGGTATTTTCAGTTAGCCTTACATTTAGGGAGTCACATTCTGTTACCCTGCTCTTACCCTCAACCCAGAACTCTTTTAAATGATGCCATGGATTATTTCAATGCTAAGACTTACTGGGCAAACAGATGTGATTCAAAGGGTCTCCCAATACCACTTCCCCCCACATAATTACTGACATTTTCTTCACTCTAAAACCTGTCATCTTGGTTTACTAGTTACCAAACTTTACTTTTTTATTTTCTTCCAGATTTTTACCATTTTAATGCTCTTCTCTACTCTGCTGAAAACAAGTTAGCCTTCATTTTACTTAAGTCAAAGGCAGTGAAACATTTTTTTCAATGATAACTCAATTTTTAAGTCTTCCCTCTTTTTTTTGACTTGTTAATTTATGTGTTCTCTCTTAAAGAGCTCCATTATTTGGTAATTTAATCAAAGACAAATCGGTATTTCTACTTCCTCATTCTTACACAGATCTAAATTCATAATGTTCTAGCAACAGTAAAAATACCAGCTTCTATTACTTTGAATAGGAATAACCACAATCTTAAACTATAAAGTATAGCATAGGATTCCTGATGTGGCGCCATAGGATAAGCACTTGACCTCAAGGTCAGTTTGAACTATGAAGTAGGCGGGATCAACTCACCAGCCGCTTCTCAGAAATGCTATACAGAAGTCGGAACCGACTCTAAAGCACTTAACAACAGCAAATAATATAGAGAAATTCTGGAAGTTCTATGGAATTATGTTTCCTTAACACTATCTGTAAGGAGCTCTGGTAGCATAGTGGTTGCGAACCGCAAGGTCAGCAGTTCGAAACTACCAGCTGTTCCGCGGGAGAAAAATGAGGCGTTCTGCTCCCGTAAAGATTTACAGCCTCGGAAACCTTGTACAGGGTCGCTATGAGTCGGAAACGATTCCATGGCACATAACAACAACAACAACACTATCTGTGTACAGTGATCTTTTGTAAAATCTTTTCATATGCCCAGTTGTGTCCCTGATTTTGTGTTAGGTAATGTAATAAATCATGGTGTTACCCCCCACTCCTGTGAACTGTACCAGACCAAACAGAATCCTTAATAATGCTTAGTATCAATTTTATTCATAAAATAATAAATATAGTTATAAATTACTTGCATATATTTCTTAGAGTATATGAATATTAATGAAATTGTTTGGTGAAATCTTTCTACATTGAATTGCAAAATTATTCACATCAACACGTAATAACTGAGCAGAAATCTTTAAAAATGTTTATCTTCTTTTGTTTCAATTACTACTTTGACATTAAGTTATTGATATAGGTTCAGAAATACTAATTATCACAATATTGTCACTAAAACACTAAAAAATTTGACAAAGTCAGTGGCTGTAAAAATACAGCAAAAATACAACAACAGCACGTGCTTGTGGTAAGTTGAAAAAAACAGGAGATTTGAAGAAACATTGTAATGGGGTAAGAAAGACAGCTCCCACTTGAGTGCTTCAGAAGGTTCCAAGTAAATTAGCATAGAATTTGAGGTTCAAATTCTATGTGTACTGAAAACATGTAAGCTGGGCTTACAGAAATGTTTTGGTTGTTATAACTAACTGCAGGGATATTGTGATTGTTAAGGTTTTGTGTCAACTTGGCTGGGCCAGGATTCTCAGTGGTTTGGCAATGAAGCTGTAGTCATTCCCCATGATGCAATCTGCTATGAACAGCCAAGCATTCAAAAGGAAGTTAACCAGGGAAGTGGCCTGCTTCCAACATATTGAAAAACTTGCCTTTTTAATGCTGGATTCTGCATCTATTTTGTCATCCATTCTTGGGTTCTTTGGCCTTGAGCCAGTGGCCTGCTCTACTGGTTGCCAATCCTGGGAGTAGTCAGCAGCTGGCCATCTTACCTGCCTCACCTGCCTGCCTGCCATTTGGTCTGCCAATCTTGGTCCATCAGTCCTGCAACTACTTGAGTCAGAAGTGTCCAACATAACATCTGACCAACAAACTTGGAACTTGGAAACAACTGTGTGAGCCATTTCCTTGACATAAACCTCTCTTTAGGTAGACAGACAGACAGACAGATAGATAGACAGACAGGCAGGCAGGCAGGCAGGCAGGCAGCCAGGCAGCCAGGCAGGCAGGCAGCCAGGCAGATAGACAGATAGTTAGCTAGCTAGCTAACCTAGCTAGCTAGCTAGATAGACAGATGTTGTGTTGTTGGTAAGTGCTGTCAAGCTGGTTCAGATTCATAGTGTAACTGTATAGGTTCTCTGAAGACCAACTGGTGGGTTAGAGTCACCGACCTTGTGGTTCACAGTCCAGTACTAATCCTACAGATTAAGAGTCTACACTAAGACTCCAGATAGATACATTGTTGTTGTTGTTGTTTAGTGCCATCGAGTCAGATATAGATGCTGTTGCTTTTATTGTGAAGTGACATTGAGTTGGTTCCAACTCATAGAGACCATAGGGTTTCCATAGGCTGGTGAGTTTGGCTCACTGACCTTGTGGTTTAAACCAACCTTGCAGCCCAATATTTTATACTTTCAGAAAGAGATCTGGTAAAATATAAATACATTTTATTTCTATTTTAATTTCACATTTGCATCAACAAAATTAGCACAAGTGGTTTTGAGATTGGCCTGCTAATCTCACAGTCAGCAGTTTGAAAATACAGGCAGTTCCTTCAGAGAAAGATGAGGCTTTCTGCTCCCATAAAGATTTACAACATCAGAAACCCTATGCAGGGTTGCTATAGTCAGAATCGACTCCACAGCACACCACCACCATCATACACACTTAAATTCTATCCTACTTATGTTGTTTTTGTTGTTGTTGAGTGTTGTTGAGACAGTTCTGAATCATAGCAATTCTTATAGGGTTTCTGAGGAGCAGCTGGTAAGTTTGAACCACCAACCTTGTGGTTCAAACCATCTTTGCAGTCTAGCACCTTAGCCCACAGCACCACACCAAGACTCCCTACTGACAGCAGTCTTTATACATAATGCTTTAAACTCTTGGCAAAATACTGGTAGTTCAGATATGCACTGGTGACAAGTGATAAGAAAGGTATGATTTTCTACTATTCCCCACTCTCCCCTGGTGACCAGAGGTATGGTCAGCCTCCACCCTCATCCCCCCTTTGCACAGTCCTTGCTCTGCTAGAGGTCAGAGCCATTCTGTGACATTATGAACTAGTTGGGTAATAGGGACATCACCCTGGTACCTGGAGGCAGTTAGATCAGCAGAATGCACAGAGTCAGTCCCATGCAACCTTAGACTAGCAGAAACTCTTATAACCAGCCATCTGTCCCCCAATGATCTAGGCCTGTAAGTTCCATTTTGAGAACAGAGACCTGGATATTAGGCTGGAAAACTCTTTCTCTTCTAGGTGCAGTCCCCACAGACAACATCTGGGCCAACAGGAACTCCATCTATCCCCCATGAATTCATTTTTTGACAGGAACCCCGAGTCCCTGCCCTAGTTTTTTTCTTTTCACTGTTTTCTTTTTCTTTTATTTTTTTTTTCCTTGTTCTTCTCCTGCTCTTTTCTTCTTCTTCTTCTTGTTTTTTTTTTTTTTTAACTTTTCTTTCATCTCTTTCCTTTTTTCTTTTCTTCCACTTCTCTTTTCCCCCCTTATTATTCTTACTTATTTTCCTCTCTTGATTTTTCTTTGCTCTTCTCATGTCTCTCTTTTCTTTTCCCCTCCCTTAGTGCTTATTCTTTATTATTTTTCTCTTTCACTCTTTTATTTTCCATTCCTTTTTTCTTTTTTCAGTTACTACATTCTTTTTTCTTGGTGCTGCCTGTTTTTGTTTTCTTTCTCTTGCTCACTTGCTATTATTTTCTTTTTGGGTATTGCTTGTTTGTTTGGTTTTCTTACTTGTGTGTGTGTATTTCTTTTATTTTTTGCCCTATCTATAGCAGACAACGCTGTGTGCATACAGTCAAGCCACAACCATACCCTCTACTGTTACACCCACAAACAAGAGCAATCGCTAGCTCTTATGTCACTTCATCAATGACAGACAGCATCAAACACCAGCTAAACTCACTGTGAACTGAACAGCATGAATGGTGAATGAAGAATTGTGCACACACATTCATTTTCTAATCACACCCACCAAAAGGTAGGTGGAGAGTGCTTGAGAACACACCACCATACAATCATCAGTAAAATACAAATATAATGACACCACAATGCCTCAGGAGTCCTGGTGTGGTGCTGTGGATTAATGCACCAGACTGCAAAGCTGTTTGAACTGCAAGGTTGGAAGTTCAAGCTTACCAGCTGCTCCTTGAAAACAACAACAACAAACAATTTCTCAAAAACAACAGACAATTTCTGTTCACATGAAGAAATTATACAGAGTGGTTCAAACAATTCACCAAGATGCAGAGCCAGACAATATTTCTTAGGAAGTAAAGGTATTCAAAAGATACATAATTCAAATGAATGATATTTAGGTACAGTCAGTGAAATGAGACAAAGATCTAAAACCTGGAGATGAAAACAAGGGGAAGAATTCAGGAAAACATTCCAAAAACATACTGACAAAATAAATTTAAAAATTAGAAACCATGCAATATCTGCAATCAGAAATCCAGAAGATTAATACTAAAGTTTAAAAAATTGATAATACATTGAAATGGCAAGGGAGTGGATTTGAGTTGATGGAAAGTTGAATTAGTGAGATTTGAAAGCAAATCTTCAATACGATTGTTATTAGGTGCCATCGAGTCAGTACTGACTCATTGTGAACCTATGCACAACAGAATAAAGCCTTGACTGGTCCCGGACCAACCCCACAATTATTGCCATGCCTGAGCCCATTGCTGCGACCACTGTGCCAATCACTGGGGGTCTTCCTTTTTTTCTCTGATCCTCTACTTTACCAAAGATAATATCCTCCTCCAGTGACTGGTCACTCCTGATAATATGTCCAAAGTGTGAGAGATGAAGTCTGGCATCCTGGCTTCCAAGGAGCATTCTGGCTGCACTTCTAGCACAGATCTGTTTGTTCTTTGGCACTCCATGGGGTTTTCAATATTCTCCTCCAACACTATAATTCAAATGCATCAATTCTTCTGTAGTCTTTCTTACTCTCTGTCCAACTTTCTTATGCATATGAGGTAATTGAAAATATAATGGCTTGGATAAGGTGCAACTTAATCCTCAAACTGACATCTTTGTTCTCGAGCACTTTAAAGAGGTCTTGTGCAACAGATCTGCCTAATGCAATATGTCGTTTGATTTCTTGACTGCTGCTTCCATTAGTAATGATGGTTGATCTGAGCAAAATGATGTCTTTGACAACTTCAATCTTTTCTCTGTTCATAAGAATTTTGTTTATTGGTCCAGTAGTGAGGATTTTTGTTTTCTTTACATTGAGATACAACCCATACTGATGGCTGCGGTCTTTGATCTTCATCAGTAAGTAATTAAGTCCTCTTCATTTTCAGCAAGCAAGGCTGTATCATATGCATATCACAGGTTGTTAATCAGTTTTCCTTCAATCCTGATGCCACGTTTTTCTTCATATAATCCAGCTTCTTGGTTATTTTCTCAGCATACAGATTGACTAAGTATGGTGAAAGAACACAACCCTGGTGCACACCTTTCCTAATTTAAAAACATTTGGTGTTTCTTGTTCTCTAGTGATGAGTCTGCTAGAAAAGCAGTCAAAAACAGGAAGAAGAAAAAAAAAAAAAACTCCTAAAAAAGCCCAAGATCTTTGTGGGGGCACCATCAAGTGGAATAGCTTATGGGTAATCAGAATTCTAGAACAGAAAATGACAGAAACAAACACAGAGAAAATTGTCAAAGAATTGTTTCATGAAAACCTCCCTAACATCATGAAAGACAAGAAGATAAGCATTCAAGAAGCTGAATGAACTCCAAACAGGATAGACCTCAAAGTAAATCACTTAGACATCATAATCAAACTTTACAAAGACTCCTAAGAGCAGCTCAAGAAAAATTAAAAAACAATCTACAAATGAGCACCAATGAGACTAAATTCTGATTTAATAAGACTAAACTGATTTCTAAACAGAAATCATATAGGCAAGAAAGAAATGGATTGACATATATAAAACTCTGAATGAACAAAATTGCCAATTATGCACCAAGCAGAATTATTTCTCAATACACTGGCAAAAATGGGATATTTCTAAATAAACAGAAATGAAAGGAATTTTAAATAACCACACCTACACTACATAAAACACACTAAAGGGAGTTCTTTGGACTGAGAAGCAACAACAGCAGATAACACCCTAAGATTAACATACATGACAACACAATGCAGAAGACAATGCAGACATAGTCATATTCAAAGTAAAACAAATTACAAAACTAAAATTAGGGAACCAGATATATCAATTTATAATGAAGATAGCTACAAAGTACAAAGTGAGTTGGCTATATACTGTGGATTCTGTTCTGATTCACTACAACCTTGTATTGGGTTTCTGAGGCTGTAAATCTTTACAGGAGCAGAAGGCTTCATCTTTTTCCCATGGAACAGCTGGTAGTTTTGAACTGCTGATTGTGAGATTAGTAGCCCGACACATAACCGCTACGCTACCAGAATTCCTTAAAAAAGAAAGAGTAATGTAGTTCTAGACTTACAAATAATGATGAAGTAAAAAAAAATTTCAAAAATAAGCCAACTGTTTTAAACTGGGAGAGAATTTAATAAATTACAGGATAACCTCAGTGGAAATTAATAAAACTCTCATCAAAGTTTAAAAGGAGGAAATCCTAAAGATTTAGTAAACATCAACAGCAATGAAGGAAATGATAAGAAAACCCACAAACAAAATGAACTCATCATGGAAAATTATGAGGAGCAAAGAAAGAGACCAGCAACACCACAAAACAAAACAAAACAAAATAAGCCACAGCAAAATGACAGTAATCAATTAAAGCCAATTAATTTATATAGTACAATGGATAATTACACTGAATGTACATGGGATAAATGAGCATGTTGTGATAATTAAGGTTTTGGGTCAACTTGACTGGGCCAGAATTCTCAATGGTGTGGCATTTGATGTGTAGCTATCCCCCATGACGTGATAAACCAATAAGAGAATTATTATTGTTGTTGTTACTATATGCTTTCAAGTCAATTCAGACTCATGGCATCTCTGTATAGGGTTTCCAAGGAGTGGCTGATGGGTTTCAACCACTGATGTTGTCGTTAGCAGTCCAATGCTTTTCCTATAGCACCATATCAGGACTGTATAAGATCAAGGGTGGGATATATAATTAAGAATTAAGGATGGGATATGCCACCCTTAATACCACCACTAGCCTGATACTATTTATGGGAGATTCTGAAATGGTGTGCAACACTTTTTATCTTCTAAGAGATAAAAGGAAAGAGACTTGAGCAGAGAAAAAGGGACCTACTACCACTGAGATAGAAGAGCTAGGCATGGAACCTGGGTTTGCTGCACTGTGAAGCTCTTAGATAAAGGGGAAGACTAATGCCCAGATGTATGAAGATCTCCAAGAATGACTGGGCTTACAGATGCTGAAAGGAGACAAGGACCTTCACCCAGAGCTAAAGACTAAGCCTTCCTTAAGAACTACAACTCTGAATTTGAACGTCTAGGTCTCTAAACTGTGAGATAATAAATTTCTTGTTGTTAGGGCCATACACCTGTAGTATTTCTGTTACAGCAGTATTAGATAACTAAGACATAATTTGGTACCAGGAGTAGGGTCCTGCTCTAATAAATACTTAAAATGTGGAATTAGTTAAGGAATTGGATAAGGAGCAGTGACTGGAAGAATACAAATTTACCCAATACTGAAAGCCTCGACTGACTACAAAAGACAGTTAGTGGATTTATGGATGTCAAAGGCAATTCTGATGAGGATTCAGAAAAAGTGAGGAGAGTATAGTATAGATGGTATAGATGGTGAGAAGAAGCAGCAGAGAAACTAAGCATTTTAAGAGACAGTGACCCAAAATGGTACTGAAGCCCACTTGCAGAGCAAGAGAATTGAGTACCTTCATGCAGTAGTTTTCCTGGTAGAGTGGGGTCCCTCCAGGCTCTTGTTGGTGAAGTTAGGCTCTTTGAACAATGGAGCCAGAAAGCTGAGTGTTTTCCAACCAAGGCTTACTGGTAGAGTGGGGTCCCTCTGGGCACTTATGAGTAGAACTGAAGAACTTTGGGATACTTGCTTGCGTGAGCAGAGCCCAGACAGAATATTTCTAGAGAACAAGGAAGCAGTAAGCAGAAGCCTGAAGAGACAAGCAGCATTGTAAGCAGAGCTGCCTCAGTCTCCAAAGGAAGAACCATGACCTCTGGGGTTTCTGAGGGTGGGGCCACACTTTCCTAAATTTCAAGAAGTAGCTACTTCACCAAGTCAGTTTCAGAGTGTGGGGCTGTCATTAAGATGGGGTCTCTCCCCAGAGTTGAGGGGACCAGTCTACCATACCCAAGGGGACAATACAGTGAGGGTTGCTGGGGTTGAAGGAGTAGGGTCACCACTCAGATGAATTAGGAGGATGGGATTGCCTAAAACTGAGGAAACAGAGTTGCCCTTCTAGTAGTCAGGGTTGAGGGGCCTCTATCCAGAACCCAGAGAGCAAGGCCAACACCCAGAGACTAGAGCAAAGGGCCATTACCTAGATGGTCTCAGAGAACAGAGTATTATTTTAAAGGCTTGAGAGATAAAGTAAATTGTTTTAATGAATTTTCAACCTGATTGATGTCTGATATCCTTTTCTTCCCTCAAATTACTGATAATCTCTAACTTTTGCCTATTCCATCATTGTATTTGGAAGCAGATAACTTGTATCATAGATTCACAGAAGAAAAATAATTGAGTACCTGGTTGAAATTTGGACTTGTAAGACTTTGGGGATGATATTTGGGGTTGTGCATTTTCAGTTGTACATGTGTTAGTGGCATTATGTTAGACAAAAATATAACTTTATGATTGACTTTACTTAATGGTCGTGTATGGTTTACAGAATTGTGTGCAGGTCATATTGACAAGGGGTGGTCTATGATAGAGTTTTTGTGGACTTTACTGGGTCAGATTCTCAGTGACTTGGTACTTGACATGCAGCTCTCCCCCATGATATGATATTATGTTCTAAACCAATAAAAAGGATTAAGGGTAGGACTTTTTGCTTTTGTTGCTAAGTGCTGTTGCGTCGGTTCCAACTCATAGCGACCCAGTTCCAACTCATGATGTTGTTGTCAGGTGCCATCGAGTCGCAACCGACTCATAGCGACCCCATGCATAGCAGAAGGAAACAATGTCTGATCCTGGGCCAACCTCACTGCCGCTGCCACACTTGACGCCATCAATGATGCCACCTGGCCAATCCATCTCGTTGGGGGTCTTCCTCTTTTTCTCTGACCCTTCGCCTTACTTAGCATGACATCCTTCTCCAGCGACTGTTCTCTCTTGACAATATGTCCAAAGTATGAGAGATGAAGCTTAGGCATCTTGGCCTCCAAGGAGCACTCTGGCTGCACTTCTTCCAAAATAGATTTATTGGTTCTTTTGGCAGTCCATGGCACTTTCAGTATTCTCCTCCAACACCACAACTCAAATGCATCAATTCTTCCACGATCTTCCTTATTCACTGTCCAGCTTTTGAATCCATATAAGGTTATTGAAAATACCATGGCTTGGGTCAGGTGCACCTTAGTCCTCAAGCTGACATCTCTGCTCTTCAATACTTTAAAAAGTTCCTGTGAAGCAGATTTGCCTAATGCAATACGCCGTCTGATCTCTTGCCTGCTACTTCCGCGAGTGTTGATAGTTGATCCAAGAAGAATGAAGTCCTTGACAACATCAATCTTTTCTCCATTGATAAGAATGTTGTTTATTGGTCCAGTGGTGAGGATTTTTGTTTTCTTGACATTGAGATGCAAGCCATACCGAAGGCTGTGCTCTTTGCTTTGATAAGTTCCAACTCATAGGCACACCTTATTCCTCAAAAGAACAAATATAGGGTTTCTGAGGAGCGACTGGTGAGTTTGAACCACTGATACCATGGTTCAAACTGACCTTTAATATTGTGTTTATCCTACAGTGCCGTACCAGGACTCCAAGGGTAGGATTTGTTGTTGTTGTTTTTAAATGCCATCAAGTTGTTTCTGACTTAGAGTGACCCTGTATAGGGTTTCCAAAGAACCACTGGTGAGCTTGAACTGCTGAACTTACAGTCCAGAGAACTGACCCACAGTGCCACACCACCCTTAGTCCCACCACCACCCTAATACTGTTTGTAGCAGATTCCCTAGGGTGTGGCAGGCAACCCCTTTAACAGGAGAGAAACTTGAGAAGGGTAAGAGAGACCTACTACAATCAAGAGAGAAGGGCCATGAGGGGAGTGCACCCTTTCACCTGTGGTCCCGGCACTGTGAAGCTTCTATATCCAGGGGAAGGTTTATACCAAGATGTATAGCGATCTCCAAGGACTACTGGACCTACAGATGCTGAAAGGAGATACTCAGAGCCACCAAAGACAAGCCTTCCCCAAGAGCAAGCACTCTGAATTTGAGGGAAAAAATTACTGGTTTTTAAAGTCATCCACTTGTGGTATTTTTGTTATTACAGAAATAGATAATTAAGACAATGCCCTTCAATGAAAGAATGCATATACAAACTTTGTGACACACACATAATGGAATACTATGCAATGTTGACAAATAATGATGAAGCTGTGAAACACCTCATAATATAGGGGAACCTAAAGGATTTTATGTTGAGTGGAACTGTCATTGTTTGGCATCACTGAATCTGATTTGACTCATAGTGACATTATGTACCATAGAGAGAAACATTGCCTTGTCCTATGCTATGTTTTTATCCATTGTTGCTTCCACTGTGCCAATATATCTTGTTGAGGGTCTTCCTCTTTTTCACTAATCCACTACTTTGTCAAGCATGATGTCCTTCTCCAGGAATCGGTCCTTCCTGACAACATGTTCAAAGTACAATAAATGAAGTCTTGCCATTCTTGTTTTCTAGAAGCATTCTGGTTGTACTTCTTCCAACACAGATTTATTTGTTCTTCTGGCAGTCCATAGAACTTTCAATATTTGTCATCAACACCATAATTCTAATACATAGATTTCTTATTCATTATCCTACTTTTATAAGCATATGAGGCTAGTGTCAGGAGCTCTGGTAGCGTTGTGGTTACGAATCGGGCTGTGAATCTCAAGGTCAGCAGTTTGAAACTACCAGCTGCTCCACAGGAGAAAGATTAGGCTTACTGCTCCCCTAAAGATTTACAGCCTTGGAAACCCTGTACAGGGTCGCTGTGGGTCAGAACCGACTCGACGGCGCTTAACAACAACAACATGGGGTTATTAAAAGTACCATGGCTTGGATCAGGCACACCTTATTCCTCAAAAGGGCAAATATTGTATGAAACCACTATTGTAAAACTTCAAGAGAAAGTTATTCACACTAAAGGAAATATTCTCTGAAAACTACTAAGCAGAGGTGGTAGGGTATGGGGCAGTAATTAATTGGCTAGAGGGTAGACAAATGTTAGCTTGGGTGACAGGAAAGGCAATATACAACAAGAGGGAGGACGACAGAAGAATGATGATAGCAGGAGAAGACACTGGGAGGAGTGCAAGAGTTAAAGGAAACAGAGACAATAACTGTTATATATACACTGGATTGTATATATAACAGTTATTGACAATAACATTGATAGACAGGTAGATACACAGTTAGATACACAGAGTGAATACGTGTGGGAGAGAGAGTGGAAATATACTTACCAATACACACAGGTGTAGCAGAGGATATCTGTGCATAGGTATTTACCACTTTTGCAAACATATCCATGAATGTGGTGGAACATGTTGTTTTGTTAGATGCCATCGAGTCGGAACCAACACATCGCGACCCTATGCACAATAAAATGAAACACTGCCTGGTCCTGGGCCAACCAATTCTTTTATGGTCTTCCTTATTCACTGTCCAGATTTCACATGCATATGAGGTTATTGAAAATACCATGGCTTGGGTCAGGTGCACCTTAGTCCTCAAGCTGACATCTTTGCTCTTCAACACTTTAAAAAGGTCTTGTGTAGCACATTTGCCTAATGCAATACGTCGTTTGCTTTCTTGACTGCTGCTTCCGTGAGTGTTGATAGTTGATCCAAGAAGAATCAAGAGAAGAATGAAGTCCTTGACAACTTCAATCTTTTCTCTGTTGATAAGAATATTGTTTATTGGTCCAATAGTGAGGATTTTTGTTTTCTTTACATTCAGATGTAATCCATACAGAAGTCTGTGGTTTTTAATCTTCATCAGTAAGGATTTTAAGTCCTCTTCACTTTCAGCAAGCAAGGTTGTATCATCTGCATATCACATATGGTGGAACATGGAGGGTACAAAATTATGAAACTTTCTTAGGTATTACCAAACACCTTGAGGAAATGCTTTGCTATACCTACGGACTCAGGACCATAGTCTTGGAGGACACCATGGCCAATTAACATAACACAGACCACAAAGATAACACTAAATCCGAGTTTGTTGAGTAATAACTGGGATCTTAAGAGATCATTAATCGCCATGCTAATGTAGTGGTTATGAATCGGGCTGCTAACCTTAAGGTCAGCAATTCGAAACTACAAGCCATTCTATGGGAGAAAGATGAGACTTTCTGCTCCTGTAAAGATTTATAGCCTCGGAAACCCTATGAGTCAGAATCAACTCCACAGTAGTTAACAACAACAACAAGGTACAACTAACCACTGATCTCTCCAATAATTGGAAAGGAAACAAGAGGGTTGAAAACAGAAGACACTTGGAAACAATTACTCCAATGGATTAATGGACCACCTGAACATCAGTCTCCATGACATTGACATCAGAACTAGATTGTGCCCAGCTACCATGACCGACTATTGTGAACGGGAAACATTAGACTCTCCTGGACAGAGTGGGAGAAAATGTGGAAAACAAAACTCAAAATCATTAACAACGAAAAACAGACTTACTGGAAGCCTGAGACGATGACCCTTGGTTAGTCTTCAGGTCTGAAACTGAACTCACCCCATGACTCAATTTTCAGCCAAGCTGGTGTCATATTGTCGGGTAAGTGCTGGACTGCTAACCACAGATCAGTGGTTCAAACCTACCAGCCACTCCTTGGGAACCCTATGCAGGGTTGCGCCAAAGCACATATCAACAAGAGATAGGTATAAAGTGGGGAAAACAACATCAGTGAGGTATACACACCATAGAAGAGTCACCATTAGTAATCAAAAGGGCAAGTTTTACCTAAGGTAAAAGTAGTTGGGAAAGGAGGAAGAATGGAAATAAGTAACACAGATAGGAAATAGAATAAGAGATATTACATTGTGGGAATTGCAATCATTGAGATGAAATGAAGTGTATTATTTGTTGAATGTAAAACTGATGATCTTCTATGTAAATTTTCATTCACAATAAAAAGTATTCAAAAAAAAAGAAAAAGAAAAAACATAAACTTGACAGGATACAAACCAATATAACAGTTTTTCTTTATATTAACAATAAAAACTTGAAAATATGAATGAAAAAAAAAAATGATTTAGTGCCAAAGAGTTAAGGAGAGCTGGAATAAATGTTGTATGACAGAGTGAGGTTCTACATAAGGAAAATGATAATATCACATTGAAGGAGAAAGATAAAATAAAAAGCTGAACAAGCCAAAAATTTTTAGTTAAGAAAATTAATACCACAAAATTTGCATATTTCCAATTTTAAGCTACTTAGTTAATTTGATTCTTGTTAGAATCCTGTGGAAGAGATTGTCTTGCCCTCCAGTGTCTATTCTTCCTCACTTAGTAAACTGCTTTTAGTTCAATACTTGGCTGTTTGTTATAAACTATATGTGCATGTTTTCTTATAACTGGATGCTGTCATATGACTAAGCTCAGGTCAATGAGTCTTAAACAGAAATGGCATGTAAACCTTTCCTGTTTAAAGAAAACCATTTCTTCTGTGCTGCTAGAATTCAGATGAGTAGCTTACTATCTTGGGCTATGCACACGAAGGGTATATTCTAGGAATGGCAAAACAAAGACAGAAGGATTCTGGGTTCTTATACCATAAAACTGACATATTGACCTTGCACTGCTTACATTTTTATTTTTGGTAAGAAAAAAATGAAAGCATCCTAAGCAGTACAACACCCAGCAATAATTTGCTACTACTATTATTAAAATGATGTGGGTGAGTCAAAAATTATCTGTACTCTGGTTATATCAAAACTCCCATCAATGTCCATGGCTTCTGACAACATTGAACATGAATGTAAATGAGACTGTCAAACAGACAAGTGACAGTGGGTTATGTAGTAAATCATTTGCAAATCAGCCATGGCTCTGCCTATGAAATAATCCAACACAGACTTGGGTTTTGAAGTGACTGAGAGATAGGTACCAAAACAACTCATGGACGAGCATAAACAGAAGGGTTTGGACATCTACAAACAAAATTTGGACCAATACTTAAAAGAAAGTAAAAAATCATTACATTAACAAGACATGGATTCATCACTACAAGTCTGAAAGTAAACGGCAGAGTATGGAATGGAAACATCCTCAATCACTGACCAAGAAAAAGTTCAAAAATCAACCATCAGCTGGAAAAATAGATGCTTACAGTTTTCTGGAATTCTCAAGGACCAGAATCAGAATACTATCAGGAAAAAGGTTCAACAATCAACAGTGCTCCTTACAGTGAGATGGATGCTCACTGAAGAGCTGAAGCCTAAATTTGGGATTAAAAGCAGAGGACTGCTGTCCAAGGTTGTGATCTTGCATGACAATTTGCATCCGCACACCTCTGCCAACACTGTTGACACTCTGCAAGAACTTTACTGTGAGGTATTAAAACATCCTTCCTACAGTCCTGATCTTGCTTCATGGGACTTTCCCCTGTTTGGTCCTGTGAAAGCAGCCCTTTGAGGATGAAGATTCACCTCTGGTGAATAAGTGAAGACAGTAGTGCATTTGTGCTTGCAACTCAGCCTAAAACATATTGTAATAAGAGAAAATGAAAGCTTGTTAAAAGATGGGCAAAGTGTTTTAATAAGCAAGAAGATTATGTCAAAAATGGATGTATCTGTCTTTTCTAAAGTTGATTAAGATAAACTCTATAGCCAAAGTACAGATAATTTTTGACTCACCCCTGAATATTAAAGTTCAAATGCAAAAATAGCATATAGGTAGAAAATGATCTTTTTAAAGTGGGGAAAGATATGTATAAGAGAAAGCATATGATCAAATCAAATATGACATTGGTTGTGGATTAGAAACATATGAGACTATTAGTGAAAAAATGTAGTTAAGCCCAAAAGATACTCCAGAATATATAATAATTTAACATACAACAAATGGTATTTTTCAATTTCTGGGGGGGAAAAAAATGTTAGTTGATTCAGTCAGTGTGACTTCACAAGTACACAAATATCTATTTATGCGAAAGACAGCAAAACTGGGCCCTGACTTCAAATCATATAGAAATATAAGTTCCAGATGGACTAAAAACCAAAATGTCAAAATATAATGTGGTGGTTTTGTTAAGTGCTGTTGCGCTGGTTCCGAATCATAGCAACCCTGTATAGGATTTCAGAGGCTTGAAATCTTCATGAGAACACAAAACCTCATCTTTTTCCCAGAGAGCAGCTAGCAGGCTCAAATTGCAGACCATGTGGTTTGCAGTCCAGTGCTTATCATATGGAGACATCATGCTCCACGATGTGGTGGACTGAATTATTTAATAATTCACCAAACAACATTTGTGCCCTGATTGATCTGAGTACGAAAAGGTGGAAGAAGATGCTAATAGGATTATATGACTTAGTAGTGAGTTGTTAACATGGTTAATTAGAGCTCTAACATGTACAAAATGAGTCATCTCAGAAGTAGCAGGGGGGATGGATCTCACTATCAACAAAGAAAAGCCAGTAGTGGAGCATGTCCTTTGGTCCCCCAAATCCCTGTGCATTGGACCACCTCAACTCAGAGACAGAAGACCATGATATCAGACAATCAGCTGAGGAGCAACCAGGAATGATGGCAGCAGAACCAGGGGTCTGAGCACAAGACAGATCAATGGGCTTCCCAGTATGTTACAGAACTGACAAAGTTGAGTGACTTTATGTTGGAGGCTTGCTGGCAAATTGGGTACCTCTAGACAAATGGGTGAGCTACATTGTGGACGCACAGAGCTAGAGCCTAATGCCTTCAGGCTGAGGTTTCTGGTGTAATGGTTTGCCCTATGAGTGTTTATCAGCAGTCTTAAAAGAACTTTGTAATGTTGCCTGGGCAGAGAGAGGTTTGCCTGTGGAGAGGCTGTCCTGACTGGAAGAACTGGGCCTTGAACACTTCTGACCCTGAAGTATAACCTGTTAACTTTTATAATAAACCTCCCAACTGTGAGTAGAGTGTCTGAGTTCTATGTGGCCGTTGCAGAGAATTATCAAATCTGACTGAGCAGAGTGCCTGAGGGAGGGAGGGTAGGCGTCATTTTTTTGCACGTAACTATGGAAGTCTTAGGAAAATAAGGAATCTCATATACAGTTGTGGGTTACTTCATAACAAAGGCATGATACCCAGAAGCTCTTAAAGAAACATTGTTGTTGTTTAGTGCTGTAGAGTTGGTTCTGCTCATAGCAGCCCTGTATAGGGTTTCCAAGTACCAACTGGTGGGTTTGAACCCCCAACCTGGAAATTAGCAGTTCAGTGCTTATTCTATAGTGCTACACCAAGATTCCACAAACATATTCATGTTGTTGTTAGGGCCCGATCCATAGCGACCTTATGTACAACAGAATGAAACACTGCCTTGTCCTAGGCCAACCTCACAATTGTTGCCATGCTTGAGCCCATTGATGTTGCCACTTTGCCAATCCATCTCATTGGGGGTCTTCCTCTTTTTCTCTGACCCTTTACCTTACCAAATATGATATCCTTCTCCAGCCACTGGTCTGTCCTGACAATATGTCCGAAGTACGAGAGATGAAGTCT
>NW_006408783.1:3551626-3553335 GCF_000296735.1 Chrysochloris asiatica
GGCAGGGCTCTGAGATACAGGGATTGAGTCATGGTTGGAATGGGGTGGTGGAGGGGGGAATCATGTTAAGATGCTTGGCTGTTTTTTGAATCTTGGTTTTCCTTGCACTATAATACAGAGTAGACACCGGAGGGGGAGCGAAAGGAATAGTCAGAAACATCACACTAGAAGGCTTGTAAGTCCGTCTTCTGCCTATAACTGATTGAAATACCTAAATTGGGGCTACAGTGTACCCAGTGAATAAGGCTTCTTGCGGAGCCTTTGCAATACATAAAACTATACGTAGAAACCCGAACCACATCCAGATCTCCAGAGATGAGAAATCTTCACTTGAAAGGACGAGCATACCAGCCTGGAGTGGCTAGAAGAACAAAAGATACTTCTTGAAAGAAAGACTTACAGGAAAAATACAAAACAATAGAGGCAGAGGAACTGTTACTACAAGAACAAACAAATCACTTCCCTAGAAAACATCAAGGCAAGTGGTCGGTCAGGTCCTCTCAATGCAAACCCCCTTCCAAGACTAAGACTCAACGGAAATACATGCTCTGATTGGTGACCACATGCATCACCGATAGGGGGAAGAGGGGTAAAAGCAGCAATGAAGCGGCAAGCTAAGCCTTACAATGTTCAGTGGGCTTCTGTGGATCCAGTTGGGGACCTGCTTGGCAAGCAGTGAGAAGAGACCTGGGGACTCTTGGGCCCAGAGTTAGTGGCTTGGCCACGGAGGACTCTAGTGGAGAGTGGAGCTACCGGCTGATGGGAAGAGAGGGCATGGGCACAAGTACACCCACACTTGCAGATGATACCCACGTGACCTGGACCAGATGACTAGATGATCAGAGCTCAACCAGGAGAAGAAAGAAAAGGAAAAAAAAAAAAAAAAAAGAGTGAGCTGATACAATCTGATGAACTTGACCTATACCTACGAATGCAGTGACTCAAATGAAGGGACAAATCCTTACAGCAAGGAACATTCCCACCCCCTCCACACACAGAGTGGGCAGAGATGGGCAACTTGGACATTGGATACCCAAATGGGGAGAGGGGGGACTACAAAGGCAAGAAGTGACTGGCTTACAAGTTTTCAAGAAGGAACCTAGAGCTAGGGGGCTCGGAGGAAGGCAGAGTCTCCAGTAAGTACTATCCAATCTGTCTAGGCGGAGCTGATGAAATGAAATACAGATGGGTAACTCGTGATACTGCAGTGAATAATGGTTATCAGGATTGATTATGAGGGTTGGAAGTGCAAAGGTAGACCTTTTATAGCAAGGAAGGGAGAGATTCTTTTTCCAGTCTAGGAGTGGAGGTCTCTAGGACCATCGATGGAGAAGAGCCAAGAGCGGGACCCTACCCAGAGAACCAGAGATCCCTGAGATGGAGAGAGACGATGACGTGGAGTGATGAAGCGGCTGCGGACTTTGGATCCAGAGAGAGAGAGGGCCTGTGGGCCAAAGACTGGAGTGGGAGGTGGGGCGGGTTTCTAGGATATACCCTTTGGTTGGCTGATGATGCATGAAGGGGATTGGAACCATGGCAATGAAATTATATATGATGGAATGAATGTAAAACTAAAGTTCTCTCATGTAAACATGTAAACTATTATATAATTCATAATAAAACATTAAAAAAAAAAAGAATACATTAGGCACAGATGGGGAAAGATAAGTAGCATGGTACATAAAGATCACCAAGGAACTAAGTTGCAG
>NW_006408783.1:3553806-3559976 GCF_000296735.1 Chrysochloris asiatica
AGAAAAATACATAATATAAGCAAAATGATCAGAAATTATATTTGAAATCCAAAGGTAAAATAGAAACATTATACAGAATTATTAGAAAAATGGGCCAAGAGTATGAACAAATAGTTACAGATAAGTAAATCTAAATGTTCCATGAACATAAGAAAGGATATTCAAATTTACCAATATTGGGGAAATTGCAAGATAAATCAGCAATGAGACATTACATTGATATGCAGGAAATAAAGAGCAACAGTCCTTTTTGTGTCAAATTTGAAGTGAATGGTATTCTCTCCTGATGTTGAAAATGTGAACACTTAGACCATTTTTTGGAAAGCACACTGCAATATATATTAAAAAGTAACACAAATACAATTTTGTCATAGAATATTTCCCCTAGACATATACATCTCCCTACACCATGGCAATGTAGAGATGTTTATATGAAGTGTTTTTGGTAGAGTTAAACATAGGAAACATTGCATAAACCTGTGAATAGAGAAATTGTTTGAATACTTTATCATACAACCACTCCGTGAAATTTCCTTTCAATAGCCATTACAAATGATGAGACAGGGTTGTTGTTGAGTAGATGCAAAGAAATGTGCATATATTACCCACATGTTACAAACCAAGACAAAAAGTTGTGTGTGCATGTCTGATTATATCTTATGCATCTGGAGGAAAGTAAAATGAATTCACATTCTATTGGCAAGAAAGGTAAATTTGGAGCTAGGAGCTGAGTTAGTGGTTTGGCAAACAAAAAAGAAGAGGAGAATAAAAAAGATAAAAGTTGCACACAGCATTCTAACATGTGCGATCCTATATAGGGTTTCTGAGCTATAACTGGTTAGTTTGAGCCACTGACCTCAGGGTTAGCAGGCCAGCGCTTATTCTACAGCACTACACCAGGACTCCAATATAAGCTATGTTGTTGTTGTTAAGTGTCATCAGGTTGGCTCTGTAGAGGATCTGAGGCTATAAAACATTGCAGGAGCAAATGCCTTTTCTTTCTCCTAAGGAGCAGCTATTGGACTCCAATTACCCATTTTGTGGTTCACAGTTCAGTGCTTATCCTGTGGAGCCACCAAGCTGCCATATAACCTATTATTGTTGTTGTTGATAAGTGCCACTGAGTCAGTTCTGATTCATAGTGACCCTGTATATGTTTACCAAGGAGCAGCTGGTAGGTTTGAACAGCCAACCTTGTCGTTTGCAGTACAGTACTGGTTCTGCAGTGCCACACTATGAGTCCATATAAGCTATGTGGTTGTTAAGTGCCGTTGAATCAATTCTGACTCATAGGGGCCTTGTATAGGGTTTCTGAGGGGCTCTGGTGGGTTTGAACCTCAAATGGATCTTGGGGTCCAGTGCTTATCATGCAGGTCCCCATGTATAAAGACGCAGACAAAGCTTGGCAGGTACTATCCGGAGTTGGAATTTGTAGAGCATGTGGGGTGGGATTTAGGATTATTTCCCATACTGCCTTTTAAATGTATTCAGTATTACTATATTATCTTTAAGATATTTAATAAAATGAATAAAAATCACCATGACTAAAAAGTAGAGACCATGGTTCTTGATATTTGTTTAAATCCTGTAACAATTTCAAAATATAATTTCAACAGTGGGGTGAAGGTAAAGATTCTTGAAGTTTCCATTTCTCCCATTTGATGATTGCATTAGAAATGGCCATTTTTCAATGCTTTTACCTTCTGTTGTTTGCAAAAATGAGACCCTAAAATGACATACTGATATGCAAAAGCAAGCTTTTTGACAATGCTTAAAATAGATACCATTGCTAAAGGTCTCTTACTAAATCACAGAGAGATCTGGATGGCTTCTGAAGAAGAAATCAATGGTTTTATAACTTCATTACTCCCTTTCTGTCATGTAGCCAGTTGCGTTCACAGCTGACTGGCTCCACCAGGGATCAGAGAAATCCCGTCTTGTGAGATGGTAGCAGTTCATTTACAATCGTCAAGAAAATGAAGAAAGTCCATGAAATGGGCCTGGTGGGAAAGCTAACTAGGTGACTCTGGGTATCAAAGTGAATACAGAAAGACACTCAAAGTCCCACTTGTGCCAATAAGGTTGCTATCAAGTGGCCTTCCCTAAAGTCATCTACGCTTTGTGCCAAATGCATTCTGTCCTGTTGAGTGGTGGTTTCTCATCGTCACCGCTTACAGTGCTGCTGGTTCTGGAGGACAAAACAGGCTCTCTTCCCAGCCATCTTTGCTTCCTTGTGCATTCCATACATAGCCGCTGCCATGGCATCACTTTGATTCACAGTAATCCCATTATGTGTCGCAGTAGAACTGTGCTCATAGGGTTTTGTTGTTGTTAAGTGCGGTTGAATTGGTTCTGACTCATAGCAAGCCTGTGTAGGGTTTCTGAGGAGCGGCTGGTGAGTGTGAAGTGCCGACCTTGTGGCTCAAACCAACCTTGACTCTAGTGGCTGGGTTTTCAGAAGTAGATTCCGTGTGTAAACTTGAGTTTGTGAACCATGTGCGCCATGCAGAGACTCCTCACTTGAGCATCAGATTTCCTCAGAGTTCAAAGTGGCAGCGCTATAACTAGTCAAGATGTGGAAGAGTTGAGGAGAGAGCCCTGTGAAAGCACAGACTAGCTAACTACTTTCTCTGGATTCCTGTCTCATTTGACTCCTTCTCTCTCAGGAACAATGGTACTTGGTACAATGCCAACTATGTCGAGTAGACATTCTGAGTTGTTCTGACGAATGTGGCCACGAGTCAATGGCTTTATACCTCAGTGTTCGCTTTGATTTTTGTCTGGGGCAAATTTTAGAAAATTCTCAATCTCCTCTCTCTCACCGATTCTGGAAAATGAAGGTTTCTTACTGTGCATCACGTCCTGAACTATCAAAGGTACAACTTGGACTGCAAATCAGCTCTCAGACTTGTAGGGTAAATTTTGACTTCAGATTAGCAAAACACCCAAGTGTGCTTCTTGTCACACTCAGGTGTTCAATTGGATGTTCCTTCTTAAGGTATGCAGTTGCTGAGGTGACTTATAAAAACTCTGGGCACCCAGTTTCTGGGCAAAGGTCTTGGAGATACAGTCCCAGAACCACCTCTGGGAGATCTTTCCACAAAGCGTAACCATGTTCTTTCTACCTGGGAGCATTCTGAGCACAAGGGACCCAATGTCTCTGTATTTCTTACTGCATTGCACTGGGGAAAGCACTTGTCATTTGCAAGTGTAAGTTCTATAATTGCTCCCTGGGCAGTTCTGAATGACAAAGCATCCATGTTGGCAGTCATGTCCTCCTCCAGGCCCTGGGGACACATTTCAGAGAGGAGGGACTCACCCTCTCAACAACCACAGGCTTGGCTGGTTTTCAGGAAGAGATCTCAATAGAGCAGTAAAATAACATAATGTTTAGTTTCTGTACAGGAAAACTTTTTCCTTAGCTTTCAACAACCCCAGGCATTGCCTATTGTAGCTGATGCTTCCGCCCCTATTTTTTGCTGTTCCCTTTCCTGTCCCCAAAGCACTGGAAGAATTCCTGAACTCCTCTCTTTCCAACTTTCCTGTGCCAAAAGCGGGAGGGAGGTGGTGGTTAGGGCAATTCTCAGAATGGATTTGCCCAAAAGCATTTGGCATCAAAAAGAAGTCCAAGATTCACTTCACTAATAAATCTGAATCAACAAAGATCTTTCTACATCTGTTAAACTTGAGGTCAGACTGAGCAATTGCTTTTCACCTTTGGGATAGACAACACACAAAATAGGACTTCATGCTGCCTAAAGAAGTTAAATTTAGAATCCCATTTCCCCTTGGTCCTGAGTTTCCATTTTCTCATTGTATTAAAGGCAAAATGAACTATTATTACTTTTTTTGTTCTTTAGAATGAACTAGCTTTTTCAAAGTTCTATAAAACCTGTGTTACCTGAGCAGTCTCTCTTAAGGGAAGGTGAGCCTCTCCGAGCTGCTTTTATTGAAAACCCAGATTATATATGTTTTTGTTCTAAATGGTCCTTAAGGACTGAGAAATAGCAATAATATGTACAACATTTGTAAATAATTTGAGCCTTTACTTAGCTTCTATTACGAGTGGTAGAAAATTTGGGAATGAATGATAGTGATGACGGATCATACTCAACATGATAAACATATTGAATGTCACTGGGTTGCGCAAATGAAGGCTATGGAGACAGCACATGCTTAATTACACAGATGTTTACCACAATGACAAACAATGAAGGGGAGTGTGGACACAGAGACAATCAGACAGCTCTGCTACCTGGATATGGTGCCTAATTCTTCACTATAAATTTAACTACATGTATTTACGCAAACATGTAGTTTTCAGGGAAAAAAAGTAATGAGTATTTATAAAATGCTTTTTCCTTATGAAACACACAGAAAAAGTCATAAGCAGGTTTACCTGGAATGTCAATCAGGAAGAAGAGGCTGAAACAGCTAACTCACTCTTACAGCAGTTTTAGATTCGTGGTCAAAGAAACCGAGACCACTTGGAAAGGTGAAACAGAATTTTAAATTTTATTAAGCCAGGTGGCTCAAAAGAGCTAATTTCTACAGATTATAAACTCCCCAGTGGAGCGCAAACAGGGCCTCTATGGGGTCAGAGTCCAGGGAGGGGCCAGGTTGCGTACCTTTTTGAGGAGGTGGGGGGTGGAAACCAGGGGGATTGGGCCCATTGGTGACCTGGTTAGCATTTTAGCTTGTCTCCTGGGCAGAGAGGGCAGTGAATGATTTTTACTTTTTCCTGTTCATTCCTGCCTTTGATGCCCTTTGAGACCTTTTCCTAGGGGCACCATCTAAATGCTGCCTAACGAATGGTCTTTTGGTGTTGATTTGGATCGTTGGTACCCTTTTTGATTGATTATTGTTTAATGGCAGTTCCCATGGCCCTGATTGCTAGTGGGAGTAGGCATGGACTGATTAAATAAATTCCAAATAAAACAGGACCAATTCCAAATAAAAAAGGGTCTTGAACCCTTTAAAGGTAAAGAATTACCCTCCCCATAGGCTCTGTGGGTTCCACCCATTCCAGGTTTGCACAGGGACAGAGGCAACTATTTGCATTTTTACAAGGTCTTCTACTGCCAGATCTGGTCATCTATTTGTATGCAGCAGTTAGCAAAATCAACCTTCTCACATACCCCTCCTTCCTCTGCAGCCAGTAAGTAGTTTCGGGCTAATCTATTTTGATAGATGGCATTTTGCATCTGGGTCTGTTGATGCACAAGAAGGGTTAGGGCCACCCCAGTTCCATTAGTTATAGATTCAGTTACCTAGGAGGGTGCCCTCTCTTTTATAGCAAGTATAGAAGAGTAGCGTGGTTACTGTTTGGCCCACGTTGGTGGTGTGGATGTACAGATTACACAGATTTCTCCCTTTTCTGCACCTCAAAGTCTAATTAAAATGAGTCCCACGGGGGACATCCTCATGCTTTGGCCGTGCATAGATCAGCCAGCTCCCATTTTGTAGTTAAAGCAGGGTGGGTTGTACATCTCAATGTTACCTTATCAGGGTTGGTAGGGTCAGTTTCAGCTTCTCATGGAGATGAGGCTTTCTTTAGCCTGCTGTGGTGAATCCAGGTGGGGACTCCTTCTACCTTGGCTGCTGGGCTTGGAATACGTTCTTGTTCCAGCCCTCAGTAATCTTTGCAGATGCTTCTGGATGCCCTCCCCAAAGGAAAAACAAATCAGATACATTTATTACGCTCTGAGGTAAAAAGGCAGAAATGTTTTCCATCACATTGAAAGGAATAATGTCTAATGAGAGTTCCATTATGTCCAAGTTAAGTCCAGCTAACTTGACAGCTGACAGGGTGACTAGGACTTCCCAGAGTCCAGTCCACTTTATTCTCTAACTTGTTTTCAGGTCCATCTCTCCATGTTCTGAGCAGAATCTGATTTCCATGCTGGAAGGGATCAGGTTACCTGTAGAGAAGGAAGCAGACCTGGGAAGAGCAATTTTACAAATACTCAGTAAAAAAGACTCAGTAAAAAAGCTACTAGACCTCATTGGAAGATTCAGCAAAGTGGTATACAAAAATCAGTTGGATTCCTCTATACCAAAAACGACAGCATTGAAAAGGACATTAGGAAAGTAATACCATTTACAATAGCCACCCAAAGGATGAAATATCTTGGAATAAATGTAACCAGAGAAACAAAGGACTTATACAA
>NW_006408783.1:3565741-3567100 GCF_000296735.1 Chrysochloris asiatica
TATAAGTGCATTATAGAACATATACACAATATAACTTACATATTCTTGGAATTCCAGGTTGTTTTCAGGTTCTTAAACATAAATACAGGACAGAAACAGTAATTTTAGAAACAAATAGGCAATCTGATACAGTGGTTTAACAATTCAAGCTATAAGAAGGTATAATAATCTTAAGAATCCATTCAAAGGTTATTTTTCCCATTATCTATATTGTACATTGGCCAAGCTATATTACAGTAAAACACCATTTCCTTTGATGTCATAGGAGGGTATCCATATAGAAACTAGTTAGAATTATACTTCACAGCACTTTTCTTTCAGCTTGAGGCCTGTATTTATTTTAGATAGAGAAGTTAACCTTAACAGAAACAAAAGGGGCACTTTTAGGAAACTACTTCCTGTCTACCATGCCCCAATGTACGCATCCAGAATAAAGCAAAAGAGGATCTCAAAGTGAAGTTGAAGATGAGTACATGAGACACACGGCCAAAGACTCCCAAGAAAAGATTCATCAGACAGATCCAGATTTTGCTGCTTCTCTCATGAGAATTTTCAAGCATCTCTTAGATTTGGAGAGTTTTTAACTAGGAGTCCACTCCGCGCCTGCAGTGAGGACCATCTCCTTAAGCCATATAAGATTTGCTACCAGTCTGGTATCAGACACCCTTACACACTCCTGCACACCAGATCTCCCTTTTTAAAAATCCATTAACATACATTCTAAGGCCATTGGCTCACTATGAGAATTCCCATTGTACTTAAGTGTTATGTAGTACCTTTGATCTGTGTTGCAACAGACAAGGGGTGGGGGGTGTTCACTCAGTTGCCCACCTGGCCGTATCCCTCTCAGGAACTTGGACATGTCTTGGCTAAGGTTCACCTATATAAATACCGGGCCAGGTCACCTTCTCTCGAGGGTGAGTCACTGTTATGCCTTATGAAGTTGTCATGGAACAGCAGGTTAGAACCCACTCGGATTCCCTAGCCAGAGCCGTGGAACCATACAGACCAGGTGTGACAAGTCACGCTTCGATTACATGCACACTCGCATTCAACCAGTCACACAGAGTTTGTGGCTGTTCCACCCGCTTTTTGGGGAGTCCCTGACTGAGGCCTGCAGGTGAGACCTTGGAAGGGGATCAGCCTTCCACTTCTGTCTGTAGGGACAGGCCTGATTGGGGCCATACCTGTTCCAGAAGTCTTGGCTGGTTTCTCTGGTTCTACTTCTACTTCCAGAGGTTCAAGTTGAATTCAGAAGTGGCCGTGGAATGAGAGATATCATTGCTGATGTCCGATGGATCTTAGCTGAAAGCAGAGAATATCAGAAAGATGTTTACCTATGCTTTATTGACTATGCAA
>NW_006408783.1:3572099-3572722 GCF_000296735.1 Chrysochloris asiatica
CTAAGGTGCGCCTGACTCAAGCCATGGTGTTTTCAATAACCTCATATGCATTAGAAAGCTGGACAGTGAATAAAGAAGACCGTAGAAGAATTGATGCCTTTGAATTATGGTGTTGGAGGAGAATATTGAAGGTGCTATGGGCTGCCAAAAGAACCAATAGATCCATTTTAGAAGAAGTGCATCCAGGGTGCTCCTGAGAGGCCAAGATGGATGGCCAAACTCCGCCTCTCATACTTTGGACATATTGTCTTAAGGGAGCAGTTGCTGGAGAAGGCTATCAAGGCTATTAGTAAGATGGAGTGTCAGCGAATCAAGAGAAAGACCCCCAACGAGATGGACTAGCCAAGTGGCAGCATTGATGAACTCAAGTGTGGCAACAGTAGTGAGGTTGGCCCAGGATCGGGCAGTATTTTGTTCTGCTGTGCATAAGTCGCTATGGGTCGATACTGACTCGATGGCACCTAACAACAACAACACGCTCAACTGATCTTTGACAAAGGACCAAAACGCATTAAATGGGGAGGAGAGTCTCTTCAACAAATGATGCTGGCAAAACTGGAAATCCACTTGCAAAAAAATGAAACAAGACTCATATCTCACAACATATGCAAAAGTAAACTCAA
>NW_006408783.1:3574071-3575160 GCF_000296735.1 Chrysochloris asiatica
AAACAAAATAGTTTAAAAACTGAGTAGAAAGGTCTCTGCTCAGAATGATCTTTTCCAACTTTCTGTCAAATTTCCTTTTCCAACTTTCAGCAAAAAACCAAACCAAAACAAAAAGAAACAAAAATCAAAACACACTGCAGTCTTACAGGGATCCTAGGGAATGAATGGACTCCAGGGCACTTAAGAACAGCAACAGGAGTCCTGGGGATCAGGCACTGCTCATATGTAGTCTCTTTTCACTCTAGTAGCATCAGTCATAGTGCTGTTAATGTGCTTTGTAACTGGAGGAAGCTAAGTCACCTGGATAGACAGCTGTAGCATCAATCAATGAAATGCTCAACATTCTAGAAACTCAAGGGCTACGAAAAGCCATCTTTGCTCTGCAGTAAATTTAGACGCTTAGCCACTCCATGTCTAACCTACAGTGAAAATGCACTGCCTCATCGGTAGCACACAGGAATGCTGTAAGAAAGTCTCCTAAGCAATTCCAGAAGAGAACCAGTGTAGCCATTCAAGGAGACGTGCACATCTTCTTCATTATGTCCTTGTTATTAGCTTCATCTAGTTGGCCCCTGATTCATGGACCGTATGCCCAAGGGATATATTTGCTGCTTGGTCTGCTCCATCCCCATGATTGGTTACAGATCAGATCATTGTAATCTATAGGGTTTTCATTGGCTCATTTTCAGCAGTAGGTCACCAGGCCTTTAAGACTGATCTCTTTGCTGGTACCAGGTTTTTAATTTGAAACTCACATTTCTATTTACTCTTGTTAGATAATATAATCCACACTCTCCATTTGTAAAGGCCACCACAAGTTTAGGTTGCTTTTCTACTTTCTCTTACTTTACAATGAAGTAACATAGATGCTGAAGGCTTTGCTCTGAACATGACTATGTATGATTTAATAGCACATGACAGGAATTCTTCAGTGTCCTGTTGCATCCCTGTCATACTGGGGGGCATGGTGGGGGAGTGTGCTCTCATGAACAGAGATAGTTTCCATGCTTACTTGTTCCAGATTCATAGATTTCCATTTTATTATTTAGTATTCATTGGTTTTTGTTTATACGTGACATTGATGGATTT
>NW_006408783.1:3579139-3580301 GCF_000296735.1 Chrysochloris asiatica
TTCATCAATAAATATTTTAAGTCTTCTTCAAATAAGGTAACTGAGGGTAATCTTTGACTCCTTCCTTTCCTTACCTCTTCCTATAATCTGGACACAATCATTCAGTTTCATGACATCACCCTCATTCAAGCCACCATCATCTCGTTCATACTCAGACTTCCAAAGGCATTCTCTATTTCTATTGTATTTTTTTTCCCCATAGTGCACCTAGAATAGCTTTGTTTTGTTTTTTTAATGTAGATTACTTCATGTTACTCATATACCTAAAGTTGTTCAACATAGTGTCTTCACTTAGAATAAAGGTTATATTTGTCTCATTGGGCCCTGCAGAATCTAGTCCCTGCTTCTCTCAGCCTCATCTCCCATCATGTCCCAGCCCCAGATGATAACTACTTTTCATTCTTAGCTACTTTTTCAGGGCCTGGAGCATGCCAGGTGTTTCCTTACTTCAGAAATCTGGTGTTTGATTTTCTCTATGACTACAAAGGTCTCTCTTGGCTGTTTGTCTAATTGGCTCCTTCTAACTGTTTCAATTTCAGCTCACAATTTATTTTGTTAGAATGGCTTACTGACAATCCTGTTGATGAGTTTCAGAACATTTATCACAGACTATGATTATCTTGTGTTTGTTTCCTTGCTGATTGTATGACTCCTCCCAGCGTCTTCACTAAAATATGCCTTCAGGAGAACCTAGAACCTGCTCTTCATTGTTCTTGATTGCATCTACAACAGTAGGGACAGGCCTGATGTGCGATCGATGTTCATTTTTTTTTTTTTAAATTGTTGAGTAAACCAATGAAATTCATTGATATTTATTAGTGAAAGGAATTATTTTTAAGAGGGAAAGTGAGAAATTTGATTAAATTTATAAAGAAAGGAACACATCTAAAATGGGAGATTGAAAATATAAGGTAGATTGTCAACTGATGAAGCAAAGTGCCTGAGAAGACAAAAAGATCAGAAAGATATGGATTGCATTGTGTTCTTCCAAAAGAAGTCAGCTTGAGGACTAAGGTGTGCCTGATACAAGTCACTGTATTTTCAATAACCTCATATGAAAGTAAAAGCTGGACAGTGAATAAGGAAGACCATAGAAGAATTGATACTTTAGAGTTATGGTGTTGGAGGAGAATATTTCAAGTACCGTGGGCTGCCAAAAGAA
>NW_006408783.1:3581246-3582472 GCF_000296735.1 Chrysochloris asiatica
TACAAAACATCTACTTTTACATTTTCAACACTCACAGTCAGTCCTGACAGCAATTATTCATTATTGAACCACAAGAGTCTTATCCCCATCTCCTTTCTTCAATCCTGTGCAGATAGGTTGGAAACCACTCAGTGGAGATTCTAGCTTCCATCTCACCCTCTGGAACTAGGATCCCTCTTGAAAGTTTGTAAGCCAGTCACTTCCTGCCTCTGTAGCAACCCCATTTTGGGTAGCCAATATCTAAGTTGCCCATCCCTATTAACCCTGTTTACTGAGGGGGTGGGAATGAGCCTTGATGTAAAGATTCATTCCCTCTTTTGAGCTACTGCATCCATATGTATAGGTTAAGTTCAGCAAATTGAAGTGGATAACTCTTTTTATCCTCTTCTTCCTTCTTTTAGTTGAGTTCTGATCATCTAGTTAGCCACTGAAGCCAGGTCAAGTGGATATTATCTGCAAGTATGGGTGTTCTTGTGTATCTCCCCTCACTTCATATCACCTGGACGCTTCACTCTCCACTCTAATCCTCTGTGGCCATGTCCCTGTCTCTGGGTCCAGGAGTACCCAGGTCTTGCCATACTGCTGGCCAACCAGTTCTCAACTCAGGTTGACAGGAGTCTATTGAACATGGCCGGACTTAGGTCACAACTCCATTGCTGTTTTCCCCCCACTTCCCTTTATTGGTAGACCAATGTAGTCACCAGCAAGACCACGTGCCTGATCATGTATTCATGGACATTTAGGCTGTTTTCCATCTCTTTGCTATTGTAAATAGCTATGAACATTGGTGTACATATATCTACTTGTGTTATGGATCGTATTTCTTGTGGATAAATACCAAGTCAAGGAATTGCTGGGTCATAAGGCATTTCGATTTCCAACCTTCTGAGGAAGCACCATATAGTTTTCCAATGTGGCTGGACCGTTTTGAAATCTCTCCAGTAATGTAGGAGGGTCCCAGTCTCTCCGTAACCTCATCAGTATTTATTGTCCTCTACTTTTTTCATCTTTGCTGTTATTGCTAGTATGAGATGATATCTCATTGTTGTTTTGATTTGCATCTCTCTAATGACTAGTTGTGAAGTATGAGTATTCCGAAACACTTAATTCTAGTCATGAGGAATCTGTATATGGACCAAGAGGCAGTTGTTCAAACAGAACATGGGAACACTGGAAGGTTTAAAATTAAGAAAGGTGTATGACAGGGTTGTAGTCTTTCACCATAT
>NW_006408783.1:3603760-3615616 GCF_000296735.1 Chrysochloris asiatica
GTTAACCCAAGACAGAGCAGTGTTTCGTTTTGTTTTGCATAGTGTCGCTATGAGTTGGTACCAACTTGATGGCACATAATTACAACACAGAAGTCCAGTTAATAGCACAATTGTTCAATTTTTTTCACCAACCACAAAAGCCAGGGATGATGAAATTGAAGAATTCTACCAACTTCTTCAGCCTGAAGTTTATCAAACATGTCATTAAGTTGCATAGATCATTACTGATAATTGGAATGGGAAAGCTGGAAACCAAGAGGAAGGATCAGTAGTTGGAAAATATGCTCTTGGTGACAAAGTATGCTAGAGACTGCATGATTGAGTTTTGCAAGCCCAATGACTTATTCTCTGAAAATACCTTTTTAAAATAGCATAAAAGGCAATTATATATATGGGTTTCACATATGGAATACACAGGAATGAAACTGACTACATCTGTTGCAAGAGATGAGGAAAAGGCTCATCAGCCAAAACAAGACAGTGCATCGATTGCTCACATCCAAGTTCATACTGAAGCTGAAGAAAATGGAAACAAATCCATGAGACCCTTGAATATATCTTATCTGAATTTATAGGCCATCTCAAGAACAGATGTGATGCATAAAACCAAGAGTTGTGGGATGACATCAAAAACGTCATATAGGAAAAAACCAAAAGGTCATTAAAAAGACATGAAAGAAAGAAGAGAGCAAAATGGATGTCAGAAAAGACTCTGAAACTTGCTCTTCAGTGTAGAGATGCTAAAAGGAATGCAATAAATGAGGAGGTAAAAGAGCTGAACAGAGTATTCCAAAGCAGATTTCAAGAAGACTAAGTCAAGTGTTATAATAAAATGTCCAAAGGCCTGCAGTTAGAAAACCAAAAGGGAAGAATATGCTCAGCATTTCTCAGTCCAAAAGAATTGAAGAAAACATTCAAGCCTCAGTTGAAATATTGAAGTATTTTGTGGGCGAAATATTAAATGATGCAGAAAGTATCAAACGAAGGTGGAAGGTATACATAGAGTACTGTACCAAAAAGAAATGGTTGATGTTCATATGTGTATGATCAAGATCCAATGGTATTGAAGGGAAAAGTCCAAGCTGTACTGAAGGCACTGTCAAAAAACAAGGCTCCAGGAATTGACAGAATACAAATAGAAATATTTCAACAAACTGATGAAACATTGAAAGTACTTAATTATCTAAGTAAAGGTATTTAGAAGACAACTATTGGACAACTGGTTAGAAGAGATCTATATCTGTGCCCGTTCCAAAGAGAGATGACCCAACGGAATGTGAAAATCCTGAAATGATATCATTAATATTACAAGCAAATAAGATCTTCCTAAAGATGATTCAAAAATGCTTGTAATCGTACATTGACTGAGAACTGCCAGAAATTCAAATTGGATTCAGAGGAGGACATGGAAAATGCTGGCGCCAGATGGATCTTGGCTGAAAACAGAGAATTTCAGAAAGATGTTTATTTGTGCTTTATTGACTACGCAAATGATTTTGACTGTGTGAATCCTCACAAACTATGGGTGACATTGTTAAGACTGGGTGTTAGAGAACACTTGATTGTGCTCATAAGGTACCTATATATAGACCAAGATTCTGAATGGTTTAATAGTGGGAACAGTGTGCACCAGAATTGTATCACTTCAACATACTTATGCAATCTGTCTGCTGACCAAAGAGTCAAAAAGGTGGATTATATAAAGAAGATTGTGGCATCAAGATTGGAAGAAGACTCCTTTACAACCTGTTATATACAGATGGCACAAACTTGCTTGCTGGAAGTGAAGAGGACATAAAATACTTGTTGATGAAGATAAAAGACTATATAGCCTTCAGTAAGAGTTGTGCCCTGACATAAAGAAAACAAAGAATTTCACAACTGGATCAATAAATGTTGTTGTTAAGTGCTAGAGAGTTGGTTCCGATTCATAGTGACCCTGTATATGGTTTCCAAGGAGCAGCTGATGAGTTTGAGATCTTGTGGTTCAAACTGACCTTGTAGTCTGGCACATTAATATACAATGACTCCACACCAATAAATAACATGATGACTGAAGTTGAAAAAGACTTGATTTTGCTTGGGTACACAATCAACATTCATGATAGCATCAGTCAAGAAATCAAACAACATATTGAATTAGGCAAATCTGCTGTAAAAGACCACTTTAAAGTGTTAAAGAAGAAAGATGTCAGTTTGAAGAGTAAGGTGTACCTGACCCATGCCACGGTATTTTCAATTGCCTCCTATGTTTACAAACAGAAAAGCTCAAAGATCAGCTCTAGAAGATAAAGGCAAATATTACAACAAAATGTGCAAAGATCAGGAATCAGAAAACAAAAAAGGAAGAACACACTCAGCATTTCTCAAGCTGGGGAAACTGAAGAAGAAAAAATTCAAGCCTTCACTTTCATTATTGAAAGATTCTCTGGGCATATTATTGAATGATGCAGAAAGCATCAAAAGAAGATGGATGGAATACACAGTCACTGTACCAAAATGAAATGCTTAATGTTCAACCATTTCAGAGGTAGCATATGAGCAAGAGCCAATGATACTGAAGGAGGAAGTGCAAGGTGCTTTGAAGGAATTGGCAAAGAACAAGGCACCAGGACTTGATGGAATAAAAACTGAAATCTTTCAAGAAAGTGAGGCAGCACAGTTGGCACTCACTCATCTCTGCCAAGAAATTTGGAAGACAACTATCTGTCTGAATGATAAGAAGAGATCCATATTTGTGCCCGTTCCAAAGAGAGGTGACCCAATGGAATGCGAAATCATCGCATGTGAGTTAAGTTTTACTAAAGGTAATACAGAAATGGCTGCAAGCATATACTGACAGAGAACTTCCAGAGCTTCAAACTGGATTCAGAAGAGGCCGTGGAATGAGGGATATCATTGATGATGTCCAATAGATTTTGGCTGAAAGCAGAGAATGTCAGAAAGATGTTTACCTTTGTTTTATTGACTACATAAAGGCTTTCAATTGTGTGGATCATGACAAGCTATGGACAACAGTGTGAAGTATGAGTATTCCAGAACACTTGATTGTGCTCATGAAGAATCTGTACCTGGACAAAGAGGCAGTTGTTCGAACAGAACAAGGGAACACTGAATGGTTAAAAATTAAGAAAGGTGTAAAATAGGGTTGTATTCTTTCACCATACTTATTCAACCTGTACGCTGAGCAAATAATCCGAGAAGCTGGGTTATATGAAGAAAAACGTGGCATTAGCATTGGAGGAAGACTCATTAACAACCTATGATATGCAGATGATGCAATCTTGCTTGCTGAAAGTGAAGAAGACTTAAAACTTTTACTGATGAAGATCAAAGAGTGCAGCCTTTGGCATGGATTACATCTCAGTGTAAAGAAAACAAAAATCCTCACCACTGAACCAATAAACAACATTCTTGCCAATAGAGAAAAGATTGAAGTTGTCAAGGACTTCATTCTTCTTGGATCAACTATCAACACTCATGGAAGCAGCAGGCAAGAAATCAAACGATGTATGGCATTAGGCAAATCTGCTGGAGAAGTCCTTTTTAAAATGTTGAAGAGCAAAGAGGTCATCTTGAAGACTAAGGTACACCTGACCTAAGCCATGGTATTTCCGATAACCTCATACGCATGTGAAAGCTGGACATTGAATAATGAAGACTGTAGAAGAATTGATGCTTTTGAGTTATGGTGTTGGAGGAGAATATTGAAAGTGCCATGGGCTGCCAAAATAACCAATAGATCCAGGATGGCCAAACTTCATCTCTCATACTTCAGACATATTGTCAGGAGGAACCAGTCACTGGAGAAGGATATCATATTTGATAAGGTGGAGGGAGAGAGAAAAAGAGGAAGACCCCCTATGAGATGGATTGGCCAAGTGGCAGCATCGATGGACTCAAGCATGGCAATAGTAGTGAGGTTGGCCCAGGATCAGGCAGTGTTTTGTTCGGCTGTGCATAAGGTCGCTATGAGTCGGTACTGACTCGATGGCACCTAACAACAGCCTATGTCTATGGAAGTTGAACAATGATTAGAGCAGACTGTAGAAGAACCGATGCATTTGAATTCTCATGTTGGACTGCCAGATGAATAAACAAATCTGTGTTGAAAGAAGGAGTGCCTTAGTTCTCCACAGAAGCCAGGTGTTTTGCAGAAGCACAGACCCTAGTAGTTTCCTTTTTGATTCTGAGGCCAAAAAACTATGTGGGGTGTTAGGAAAGGGATTCATATAACTTTCTGTCTCCTATTCGGAGCCGTTCTGAAGAGCATCTCACAAGAATCCTTCTCGAGGAGAATCTGCCCTGACCTCCAGTGCTGCCCGGGATCAAACAGGCAGCTGAATAAAAGAAGCCAGGCTGCCAACTGTTACAGAACTGATTTACATTCGTGAGTTATGTGATGCGGGTGGTCCCCAAGACAAATGGGAGAAAACTGTACACAAGGCCATTTTCAGAGTCAACAAGGCCACCTCGAAGACCCCTGGTAAATTATTAGATCATTAAGAGGTTATCAGAGGGGCTGTGAATGAAAGCAGAGGCTTTTTGCTCCCTTACACTTCAGAGTCCTGGTGTGGCACTGTGGGCTATTGCATCACACTGAAAAGTCATTTGAACTGAAAGTTTGGTGTTCCAAGCTCCTTGGAAACCCTATACAAGGTCGCCATAGGTAGGAATCGACTTGACAGCACTTGCCAACAAGAGGTTATCAGGTGGCTTTTACAGGCTATAAAGGGGCAGATGTTCTGGTCCCTCAGGCATACCTCCAGCAGAATTCATATTTCTGTGACACCAGAACAGTGAGATTTTGTCTCGCATACTTCAGGTATTTTATTAGGAGGGAGCAGTTGGTAAAGTGGAAGGTCAGACCCCCAAGGAGATGGATTGACACAGGAGCAGGAGCAGTAACAGTGGGATCAAACATAGCAAAGAGAGAGAATAGTGCAGCCCTTGCTAACGGCAAGGTCAGCAGTTCAAATCCACCAGCTGCCTGCAGGAGAAAGATGAGGCTTCATCTGTATAGATGTACTGTTAAGTGCCATTGAGTTGGTTCCAGCCCATAGTAACCCTGTATAGGGTTTTTGAGGAGTGGCTGGTGAGCTTAGACCACTGACTTTGCAGTCCAGCACATTAACCCACCTTGCCACACCAGGACTCCATGTAGATGTATAGCCTTGGAAAAATATATAGGACCTATATGAAGAAAGGAGTCCTAGTGTGGCGCTGTGGGCCAATGCATCAGACTACAAAGTCATTTGAACTGCAATGTTGGTGGTTCAAGCTCACCAGCTGCTCCTTGGAAACCCTATAAAAGGTGGCTATAGGTTGGAATCAACTTAACAGCACTTAACAACAATAACATATGAAGAAAGGAGTCCTAGTATGGCCATGGAGGATAAACACTGGACTGCTAACTATCAGATTGGCAGTTCAAACTCTCAAGTTGTTCCTTAGAAAGTCTATACAACGTTTCTAGGAGTCAGAACCTACTCAATGGCCTTAACAACAAGGTATGCAGGAAATGACAAAACCTTACTAAACATACGGAAATCCTAAGTGAATGGCAAAAACAACCAGATAAAATTCCATTTGGTGGTGCTGTGGGTTGGCTGATGAGCTGCTATCTGCATGGCCTCTGGTTCAAGGCCACCAGCTGCTCTGAGAGAGAATGATGAAGCTGGCTGTTCCTTAAGGATGCAAGAGTCTGGAAACCCAATACAGGGTCATTGTGAGAAAGATTCAACTTGATGGCAGTCAGTTTCTGGTTTAATTTGTTGGTTTGGGAGCCAGTCTCTAAATCTCAAGTCTGGAACTCGCTACTAAGCTCTTGTATTAACTCCTTGAATAAATCTCCAGTCTAGCAGCCTTGAAATTCTCCTACAAGTATTTCTGATAATTCTCCCAAAGCCAGTGGGTCATTTAAAAACTAATCCTCATCTTTGAAGCTAATTTCTACTGACAACTATCTCCCTCCTTTTCTTTCTCTACAAAGTTTCCTCGTTTTGCCAGCCAACTGAGGAGATATTTCTATAGGAAAAAAATAATGTTTTCTAATGGTCCAAGAGAGCAATCCTTGGCCTTAAACCACTGTCTCCAAAAGTGAAGTTGTCCTCTCCATGTAGATAGTCTCTTATTTCTTTCCGTTTTTGTTTTTTTACCTCTCATGCTCCTTCAGACATTTGCAACTGATCATGTAAAGATGAACCGATGAGGACTGCAGTGGTTCCGTGGCCAATTTGTCACCTTCCATACAAAACCTTGGTCAATGTGTCTCATGCTCAGACATCCAGTGGTGACTTGTGTGCTGCTTTGATGCTTTCAGACAGACTAGAAGGAAAGTCCTTCTAGGGATTAAAACTCGTTGTTGTAGGCTGGGGTTTTCTCAAGGACAGGAACAGCAATAGCAATAAACTTCTGTTCTTGAGTCAAGTATCAGAACAGATGAGAAAATTGCGATTTGATCAAAGACAACTTGTCATAAAGTATTAATTTCCGTCCCAGGGTGGTCCAACTGGTTTTCATGTGAATAAGTCAGTGGTTAGAATTCACTCATGGGTAATGAGGAAGAAAAGCTGGGTGATTTATTTCTGTAAGATTACAGACATTGAAAAGGCTAAGATTGATAGTTCTACTCTGACGTAAGACTGTCACCATGAGTTGGAATGGATTCAATGGTGACAGGTTTGGTTTTTAGACCTTGGTTTCTGTCTTTCAGAATCAGCCTGTTTGCTTCTATACCATTGTCTTTACATGTTTAATGCCAATGCTTAGACAATTCTCAAACTTTAAGGCCTGGAAAAGATTTGAGATCTCCTCATCAAATTCTTCCCGCCTTCTCTTTTTCTAGGTAGAATACCTGAAGTTCAGAGAAGCTAAGTGAGCTAGCAAAGCAGAGAGTTAGTGGCAGAACTGGCCTGCCTTTCCACACTTGTCTGCTTCTCTTTAAACCACTGTTTTTATTCTAGGAAATTTGGAAGCAGAGAGTTCAGATATAAAGTAAAAACCATTAACTCCAAAAGGCTTTATATTTTGCATAATTTCAGACAAGAAACCTTGGTAAATTGCATTGTCATTTAGACTATCTCATCTATTTCTATAGGTCACCATACCCACATAAGTAAGGATAGGATTTCAACCCCAAATTGTTCCTCTGATTTTAGTAGTAAAGGATTTTAAAATTATCCAGGTTCTGTTCTCTTGGGAAGCTGAGTTTTAAACATGTATTCCCAATTTGTCAAATATTATTCTTAAATGGTTTTGCAATGATGTCAACCAAAACCAGGTGAAAAGTACCTTTGATAAAAAGCTTGGCTTATACTCATTTTGTTAAGTTATTGCTGTTAGTGTGGCTGAGTCATTTTAAACTCATAGCTACCCTATACAGGGTTTCCAAGGAGAGGCTCGTGAGCTTGAACCACTGTACTTGTGTTTCAAACCAACCTTGCAATCCAGTGCATTAATCCCAGTGCCACACCAGGACTCTTTACCGTCATTAATTTTTATTAAAGATTTGAAAGCTTATCTGAAAGAATTACCAATTTAGGATTGGGAATCAAGTAAAACTGTATGTATTCTGGGCTCGTAATTGGCAGTTTAATCTGCTCTTTGTTCTGTTTATTTTTCACTTAAAAGTCAGGTAATTCCACTTTAACATAGGGGCTTACTGTGGCAAGAACTAGGTACACCTTTCCTGGTTCAATTTTTTCATACTGACTGTGGGTTTCACATCCTTGTCTTCAACCTTCTTTACAACACCTGGGGTAATTGTAAGGCCTGTCACCGGGTTTGTAGGATGAAACTTTCCTTAAAGAGCACTAAGGCATGAGAGGTACATTTTCATCAGTGGCAGGATGCTCTTCAGTCTTACCAGTGCAGTTACATAACTGGAACATGTTGACACAGTTAGGGTTAATGATCTGGTAACAACAGAAGGTGCTTTTACAGACAAATGGCTTGCGGTCGCTGCTATAGCAATACCATTATTGCCAATCAGTGTTCATCTGCCTTAGCACTCACTACCCAGCTGGAGCATGGTGTGGCGCTGCAGGCTAATGTGCTAGACGGCAAAGTCAGTTTGAACTGCAGGATTGGTGGTTCAAGCTCACCAGTCACTTCTTGGAAACCCTCTAGAGGGTCGCTATGGGTCGGAACTGACTTGACGGCACTTAATAACAACAACCCAACTGAAGTATCATGCAACATGCCTTTTTAACGTGGTGTGTATGGTGGGATGTGTGTGTGAAGAAATGCCTTGCTTTCAACTAGCTAAATGGCATCACCATTAACTTGTGAGTTACAACACCTGTTGTAAATCCTACTGAGATATAAAATATAAAGCTTATGGTGGTGGTGGTGTGCCGTGGAATCGGTTCCGACTCATAGTGACCCTGAACAGGGTTTCCGAGGCTGTAAATCTTTAAAGGAGCAGAAAGTCTCATCTTTCTCCTGTGGAATGGCTGGTAGTTTTGAACTGCTGACCTTGAGGTTAGCAATCTGACTTGTAACCACTACGCTACCAGAGTTCCTTATAAAGCTCATTGTAGTCTCCGTTTCCAAGGCTGGAGAAATTCTGGCTGACTTAGACTTTGTCCAGGAAGTTGACTTTTCTGGAAGCAGCATCTACTCTTTCGGGTCATGTAGTAAGCATCATTTAAGTAATGATTTTACAATTAACCTAGAGTAAATTAATGTAAATAGTCCATTTTGACTTCAGGCATTTTGCATCATTTGTTATTGAAGTAAGACATTAACTTAACATCTGTAAATATCTACAGAAACTCAGCAGTTAGCTGAATCTCAGGCTGAAACTGAACTTTCTATAGAAATTTTTCTTTGAACTGAACTGAATGAGAAAGGTTTTCATGGTAGTGAATTTCCTGTTTTAGAAAACTACTAGGTTGTCAGGATGCCATTAAGTACTCTTAAGTAATTCGTTGACTGGCTCCCTGAGGCCTGAAAGAGAACCTTTCAAATCAGAGCAAGAAGCCCACCTCTGTGAAACTAGTAAATAGCAGCTTTTCCTTATCGGAGGAAAAGGATCTTCTGATATAGAAAGTGGCCAAATGCCCACAATGAATCACATATTGTAATAAAAAGGACTCTTGTTCTCATAAAACATAGTTTCTAGAAAGAAACAAAATGAGGGTAACAACTCAAGAACAAATAGTACAAAAAATGGATCAAAAACTAGGCAAAGGATTAAATAGGCATTCACTAAGAAGATATCTGGAGTCCTGTGTGGCACTGTTGGTTTGAACTACAAGGTCAATGGTTCAAGCTCACCAGCCACTCCCTGGAAACCCTATATAGGGTTGCTATGGGTTGGAACCAACTGGATGGCACTTAACAACAACAAGATAACTGGTGTGGCGCTGTAGGCTACACTATACAGTGTCACTCTGAGTCGGGACTGACTTGCCACCACTTCACAACTATCCACCACCTGTCTGTCAGTTTGGTGGCTTGTGTGTTGCTGTGATGCTGGAATCTAGGCCACCAGTATTTCAAATACCAGCAGGGGCACCCGTGGTGGGCAGGTTTCAACAGAGCTTCCAGACTAAGACTGAGAAAGGGAGAAAGAAGACCTAGCAATCTACTTTTGAAAATTAGATCCTAAAAGCTTATGGAAGACAGCAGAACATTGTCCGATATAGTGCTGGAAGATGAGCCCCATTGATATAAAGGTGCTGCCCAACAGCCGTAACATGGACACACATGCACACAACGAGGCAACGTTTCCTGCTGGTAGATGAGTACACAAAGCTGAAGCATGACTTGATGGCAACTAAGGCACTACAGGATCATCCCTGGACTGCTAACCACAAGATCGGCTGTTCAAACCCCCCAGGCGCTCCTCGGAAACCCCATACAGGGGCGCTGTGATTCAGAACCAACTCGATGGCATTCAAGAGCAACAGTAATAAAGAAAACATGTGGTGGTTGTGTAAGGTGACGCTGAGATGATCTCAACTTATGACAGAGGAGAACTTCCCCACTAAGACTCCAACGCTGTAATATTTACCAGATCAAATTGCCAAGTCTTTCTTCTGCAGAAGGTAGAAGTGGGGTCCAGCTGCCATGTTTTGATTAGCAACAAAGTTGTTTAACCATTGGCCCACCAGGGCTCTTTAAAGAAAATATACAATTGGCCAGTGAACATATGAAAAGATGTGAAACAGTATTAGTCATTGTTGTTGTTGATCAGTGCCATGGAGTTTGTTCTGACTCACAGTGACCCTGTATAGGGTTTCCAAGGAGCAGCTGGTGGGTTTGAACCACTGACCTTGTGGCTCAAACTGACCTTGCGGTCCAGCACATTATCCTGCAGCACAATGGATACCAGTTCATATCCACACTTCTTGTTGTTGAGTACCGGTTCCCATCCATAGAGACCCTATAAAGGGTTTCCAAGGAGTGGCTGGCTATTATTTTAAAAATATGTCAAAAAACAACATGTGCTGGTAAGGCTGTGGAGAAGTTGGAAAATTCACACATTGCTAGTGGTTATGAGAAATGTTGCAGACATGTGATAAACCCTTTGATGGTTCTAGCATTCTACTCTTCGAAATGTGTTAAAAAGAATGGAAAGTAATAAGACCTACTTGTACACCAATGTTGACAATAGCGCTCTTCACAATAGCCAAAAGGAAGTAGCCCCAGTGTCCACCACTAGAATATTATTCAGTCCTGAAGAGAAATGAAATCTTAATTCATGCTACAACACAAATGAACCTTGAAAGGATTGCTGCTGAGTGAAGTTAGTCAGATGCCAAAGGACAAATATTGGATGATTCTCATCACATAGATCGACAGATGCTCAGAGACAAGAGGTTATTAGTGGTGACCAGGAGGCTTGGGGAGGGAGAAATCAGAAACGATTGCTTAAGGGGCACCAAGTTTCTGTTAGGGGTGATGAAAATGTTTTGGAAATTAATATGGTTACATAACCCAGTGGCTAGAGAAGTCCAGTAAGTTGGCAAACTGGGCAGACACACTACACGAACCATCTACAACAAAGATATGAGAGAACAAATAATTGACACAGATAAAAATCCTAGGACCCTGACCCTTAGAAGGAAGGTTAGAGAAGTGGATGGAGTGCTTGCTTGCTGGGAGGAGAGGTTGAGCAGGGACAGGAAAAGAGGGAGACTTCACAAACAGCACAGCCATGGTGAACCTTTGTGAGAAGCTTTTTAACAAAAGGAGGGGAGTGATTGATTTTGCAACCCAGGAGCGAGGTCCCTGGGACCATCAGGTGAGAAGAAGAGAGTGTGGGACCCTACTCAGAGAAGCAGTGATGCCAGAAATGGAGACAGAGATGATGTCGTGGAGAGATGGAGTGGCTGGGGACACTGGACTCAGGGAGGGAGAGGGACTGTGGGCTGACGCCTAGGGGCATGTTTGTGGGGTGTACACTTTGGTTATTTGATGATGCATGGATGGGGTTGTAACAATTGCAATGAAATGGAATATGATAGGATGAATGTGAAACTGATGTTCTCCCATGTAAATCCACATAATTCACAATACAAAACAATAGAGGCAGATGGACTGTTACTACAAGAACTAACAAATCGCTTGTCCAAGAAACCTCAAGGCAACTGGTCGGGTCCCCTTAATGCAAACCCCCTTCCAAGACTAAGACTCAAAGGAAATACACGTCCTGATTGGTGACCACATGCATCGCCGATAGGGGGAAATGGGGTAAAAGCAGCAATGAAGCAGCAAGCTAAGCCCTACAATGTTCAGTGGGCTTCTGTGGACCCAGATGGGGACCTGGTTGGCCAGCAGTGTGGGGAGACCTGGGGACTCCTGGGCCCAGAGTCAGCGGCGTGGCCACAGAGGACTAGAGTGGAG
>NW_006408783.1:3617471-3626252 GCF_000296735.1 Chrysochloris asiatica
AGAAGAATTGATGCTTTTGAGTTATGGTGCTGTAGAAGAATATTGAAAGTGCCATGGGCTGCCAAAAGGACAAGCAGATCTGTGTTGGAAGAAGTGCAGCCAGAGTGCTCCTTGGAGGCTATGATGGCCAAATTTCATCTATCATACTTTGGACATATTTTCAGAAGGGACCAGTCGCTGGAGAAGGATATCATGTTTGGTAAGGTGGAGAGTCAGAAAAAAGATGAAGATTCCAAGTGAGATAGATTGGCAAAGTGGCAGCATCAATGGGTTCAAGCGTGGCAACAATTGTGAGGTTGGCCCAGGGTCTGACAGTATTTCGTTCTGTTGTGCATAGGGTTGCTATGAGTCGGTACCAACTCGATGGCACCTAATATCAACATCAGAAAACAAAAAGTAGCTCTGGTAGCATAGTGGTTAGGAGGCAAGCTTCTAACCTCAAGGCCAGTAGTTCAAAACTACCAGCCGTTTCACGGGAGAAGGATGAGGCTTTCCGCTCTCATAAAGATTTACAGCCTTGAAAACCCTATGCAAGGTCATTATGAGTCGGAACCGACTCCACAGCAAACTACTTCATATAAAAACAACAGCTAACATCACACTCAATGGTGAGAAACTGAAGCTATTCCCCTTGCAAACAGGAACCAGACAAGGGCATCATTTATCACCACTCCTATTCAGTACCTAGCCAGAATTGTAAGGCAAGAAAGGGAAGTTAAAGGCATCCAAAGTGGCAAAGAAGAAGTAAAACACTTTTTATTTACAGATGATGTGATCCCATACTTAGAAAATCCGGAAGACTCCACAAGAAAATTATTGCAACACATCAACAGATTCCACAAAGTGGCTGGGTCCAAGATCAACATAAAAAATCAATTGGATCCCTTTATACTAATAAAGAGAGCTCTGACAGGGAAACCCAGGAAAACAATGCCATTTATAATGGACACCCAAAAGATAAAACACATGTGAATAAATCTAACTAAAGAAACAAAAGACCTAAAGAAAGAAAACTACAAAACACTACTATAAGAAATCAAGACACCTGCAGAAATGGAGGAATATACACTGCTCATAGATAGGAAGATTTGACATTGTGAAAACGTCAACACTACCCAAAGTAATCTATAGATATAATGCAATCCCAATCCAGATTCCAACATCATTCTTAGAGAGATAGAAAAATTAATCAATAACTTTATATGGAAAGTAAAAAGACCCTGAAAAAGCACATTATTAAAAAAGAAGAAGAAAGTAGGAGGCCTCTCACTTCCCCATTTCAAAACCTACAGTAGTCAAAACAACCTGGTACTGGTACAATGAAAGACACAGAATGAGAACCCACAGATTCATTGCAGCACTCTTCACAATAACATAAAGATGCCCATCAACAGAAGAATGGTTAAATAAATTTTGGTACATACATACAATGGAATATTACAAAATGTTGAAGAATAACGAAGAAACTGCAAGACATCTTACAATATGGATGAACTGGAAGATCATTGTGTTGAGCAAAATTAGTTGATCACAAAAGGACAGATATTGCATAAGACCACTGTTGTGAAAAGTTAAGAAGAGATTTTCTTGCTAAATTACACATTCTATGATAGCTACAGGGCAGGTAGGGTATGGTGGGGAGAGAAAAAATTAAATAAATAGAGGTCAATACTGTTAACTGATGGCACATGGAGTGGATTGCAATCATTTTGATGACACAAAGTGTATAATTTGATGACTGTGGGACTGATGATTTGCTTTTATGTAAATCATCACTCAATCAACAATTGTTGTTGTTGTTAGGTGCCATCGAGTTGCTACAGACTCATAGCGACCCTATGCACAACAGAACGAAACACTGCCCGATTCTGGGCCAACCTCACAATTGTTGCCACACTTGAGCCCATTGATGCTGCCACTTTGCCAATCCATGTCCAAAGTATGAGAGACAAAGTTTAGCCATCTTGGCCTCCAAGGATGATAGAAAGTCTATAAAACCACAGTGTATATAATTATGGTCACCGAATTGTACACTTAAAATGATTAAAATATTTTATTTTACTACAAAAGAACAATGGAAGAAAGAAGGCGTGGGAGGTGGTGACAGGAGTGAGTCAGAGTGGAGAGTGAGTACTGGACCCTTGTCATCCCAGTCCAGTGCATTAATCCACAGTTCCCCACCAGGATTCCAGCCATCACATTAGGCATGAGTTAACTAAATTTTAAGTTGATAATTTTGTTATAAATATCCAAATGGCCTTTGGGTTTCTGAGGCTATAAATCTTAGAGGGAACAAAAAGTCTCACTTTTCTCCCATAGAGAATTGAGTACTTCTATGAAAAGGACGGAGTCCTGGTGTGTCACTGTGGGTTAATGCGCCAGACTGCAAAGCCATTTGAACTGCAAAGTTGGCAGTTCAAGCTCACCAACTGCTCCTTGGAAACACTATACAGGGTCACTATGGGTCAGAACCGACTCGACAGCACTTAACAACAACATGAAAAGGACAGCAATTTTTCCGGAGCTTTTAATCATTTATCAGATGTGCTGCTAATGTTTCTTATATCATGCTTTTCTGGTTAATGTTTCTATATGGGTCCTCCAATGTCATTTGGCCCAAATCAGCCCTCTCCAGAGTGGCTTGCCAGGCAATCACAGCCTTTGTGGGCACATCACCCATCCTCAGTGGGCAGGCTCACTTGTGGGCACATCATCCACCCTCTGTGGCCAGGCTCACAGGAGGCCTCTGGGAGCTCCCAGTATGCTCTCAGCAGGGAGCCATCCATGTGCAGCCACATGGCCTGCTCTCTGTGCTGGAAAGAAAATACGCCCTTGTTTGTAAGACAGAATTTTTAAACAAAAGAAAACAAAATATTCTCATGGCCAGCGGATATAGGAGATGATTCCTTTTTCCGTTTGCTTTTATCCAACAGCTTCCTCTAAGGACATCCACAAATAGGGTGCCACCATCATTAATTTCTCTAACAAGAATTTTTCATTGAGCATCTGGGAACTGAGAAGATCCACAAAGGAGTGAAATGTGGTACAGAGTTACAAGGAGCACATCCCTAAAAGTGGTGTCACCGAAATGCCTTCTAAAACAAGATGGAGAGGTTCTGGTAGTGAACTCCAGGTCAACAGAATGCACTTCTAACTGGGAGGTGAGGGGAGAAGTAGAAGAGGTAGCTACTTGACTGGATCTGTCAGGAGGGCAAGATGTCAGGGGGTGGGGCAGAGAAGCAAGCCGACAAAACAGAAAACAAAGGCTTTAGGCCTTCTGGGATCTAGAGGGTTTTCATTTCCTCCATCAGTAACCCAGGCTTTAAAAGTAAAAACAATGATCTCAGGTCATTTTCTGCAATGTAGAAAAGGCATACCCCTTTATTCTCCCTGAAATATTAACAAAGTTAGATTCTATTCTTCTTTCCAAAAAAAAAAAAAAAAAACCCTAAAAAGTTACCATGATTGTCTCTAAAAAGAGAGTTAGGGAAATGAATGCAATTTTTGGATCATTTGTTCTTGGTCCACTTTTCTTTTGCAGAGTACTAATGCATAACCAGAATGGAAGGTGTCAGCAATAATCTTTCTTTCTACCCAAAGTGGGCAGAGGACAAAGGGCACAGGCTGTCAGCTCAGGCTAGGACAGGAGGTGCGACCATATTGGAACATGTGCCACTTGCACGCAGCAAAGAGCTTTGCATCAGAACACACCCCCAATGGTGCAAGAATTATGCAACAGGTTTCAGGGCAGGAGAGATGCTGGGTGAGCTGTTCTGAAACCTGAAAGAAGAAAGCTGGTTCTGAGCGGCAAAAATCAGATACTATAATTAAGTCTTTCAATAATTGTCCTTTTAGAAAATACCCACTAGAGAAGATGCCTATGCACACTGTCACAGTGTTGATTTCATTACATGTTGTTGTTGTTAAGTGCCATTGAGTCAGTTCAATTTCATCACATAGTTATACAGGGTTTCTAAGACTTTAAATTTCCTTGGCAACCTTATTTAAGTCATTGTTTCTGTTTAGTTGTTGTTGTAAAGAGCCGTCCAGTTTTTTACAACTCATAGCAACCCTAAGAGTTTTCAAGAAGGTACTGGTGGTTAAAACCAACCTTGCATTCAGGGATTATCCTACAGCACCACCCCAGAGATATAAAGGGTCTCTCTGATACCGTATCGGTTCACAGTCATGATGAGATCAGACTCAGGTTGCCAGGGGTCCTCAGGGTTTTTACCTTCTCCTAGTCTAAGAGACTCCTGAAGCAGCACTGTAGGATTGGAGCTGGACTGCTCCGTGAATCACACGGTTGGCAGTTCAAACCCACCACCTGCTCCTCAGAGACCCTATACGGGACCGCGATGAGTCAGAACAGACTCAATGGCACTTAACAACAACAATAGTCTAGGAAAACTCTTTAATGAAGTATAGTGTTTGTTCTTTGACTCCATAAGTACTTGGATCTGCATTTATCCCATGATCCTTTTCTCTTTAGTTTGATTCTGTTTATTCTTTTTTTTACAAGTTGTTGTTAAGTACCATGGAATTAGTTCCGACTCATAGGGACCCTGCACAGGGTTTCAGAGGCTGTAAATCTTTACGGGAGCAGAAAGCCTCATCTTTCTCCTGCGGAACAGCTGATAGTTTCAAACTGCCCACCTTGGGGTTAGCAGCCCGATTCATAACCATTACATTATTTTTACAAGTAGACTACGGGATAAGAGACAATTTATCAAGAAATACTGTTACAATGAATTTTGTCCCAAGTTGTATTTATTCTGCTTCAAATAAATACAAAACTGCCTCATAGCAGTTTGCATACTCTCTGAGAAATCCTACAATTTTTGGTGAAAACGCATTTTGCTTCTTAATTCTTCACCTATTTTTTTTTTTTTCTGCTGAGTTGAATCCCATGATTACTCTTCCCATACATAAATGGGAACAGAGTCCCACAACCCATAAAATAACATGTCTATAATGCTGGGGTCCAGCATCTGAGAGAGCCAATCATTTCATTCTGTTCTAGGGTCAGAGACTTTATTCCTCAGCTAACTCCTTATGGTATATATAGTTAGTTATTAAAGGCACAGGTAGGAATTTGCAAAAATGCATTATTATATGTGGTAAGCCTACTCTAGCCAAACATCCAACTAATAATAAAAAACTTCAAGTTTCACTGGAAGGAACAGTATGTTGTTAAGTGCTGTCGAGTCAGTTCCAACTCACAGCGACCATATGTAGGGTTTCTGAGGCTGTTAATTTTTTGTGGAAGCAGATATCCTCATCACTCTCTCAAGGAGTGGCTGATGAGCTCAACCTGTTGACTTTGCAGTAAAAAAGTCCAGTGTTTATTCTACAGAGCCACAGCACTTTCCAAGGATACCATAGTATATGTTCATGGGAATTCTTAGGCATCTTTTTATTTTCTTCTCTAGATTAAGCATCATAAAGACTTTCAGCCTTTCTGCTATTAATCAACCTTTAATTTCTCTTGTCAATTTCTGCCACTCATCTGAGCTACCTTACATAGTTCCCTAAGGTTCAACAGGGTGAAGCTCTAGCATGCCTGACCAGACCTTTTAGGTTGCTGAGTGTGAGGTCAGGGCAGATATTTGGGCTCCTATTGTGGTGATCCTATTTTTCTGAATGACAGATCAGGTGAAAAGGTTGAACAAGGATTTTGTGTATCATATTTGCATGCATGAGGCAGCCTAAGATATACAATCTAGATGCTATGACATTAGAATTTCTGGGATACAGTATCCAACACTGTAAACAGCCTGTACATTCTGAGGCATGTATTTGTCCAGATTTCTGGATGTTAGTTTCTTTGTTTTGTTTTCCACTTCAAGGCCCAAGACAGAAAGATTTCCCCTTAATATATACTTAAATAAGGCCATCCAAAATTATACTGATAATCTTTGATCCAATAAATATTTTGAAGCAAAACATTGTTTCTTAGCAGATCCCATGTAATTCTCTCCTTTGTAGATGAAACTTGTCTGACAATTTAGGAATCCAGTTACTTAGACATGCAGTGAGCCTCAATGCCTTGCAGGAGCCAGAGTGAGAGTCCCCAACCTCAGCATGCCATGTATCAGTTGGCAGACAGACCTCTTCCATGATGAAGGCATATAACTACCTGCTGTTTTCAATTACTTCTTGTTGGATAAGTGCAGGGGAAGTGACTTGTTTAGTTTCTGTAAATGCCATGAAGTACAGGAAGGCATCTTCAGAAAACTTCCCCATTCTAGGGAGAGTTTCAGAGGCATCTGTCACAGCTGTGGGTGAGGACTGCGGAGGATTTTTGGTGTTAATAAAGACATCATACATGGGGATTTGCACTTAGGGTTCTGAGGTTCTTCAAATTGGTTTCTATATTTGTCTCTTACTTTGTTTTTTTTTTTTTGCTAAAACCAAGAAGTCATACACCAAGAATCTCTGTCAGGACATCCATCTTTCTTATGGCTTCTGTTATAAAGGCTGTTTTGTGTTATTGGTTTGGCCCTTTGTGTCTTGAGCAGCATCAATACACGTTTGTAGTATCCCGTCTGAGAATGGACTGCTCAGTGGATAAAAAGTAAAAGGAAAATGTAATTAAAAGCGAAGCTATATTTCAAGGAGCTCTGGTAGCATAGTGGTTACGAATCGGGCTGCGAACCGTAAGGTCAGCAGTTCAAAACTACCAGCTGTTCCGTGGGAGAAAGATGAGGCATTCTGCTCCCATAAAGATTTACAGCCTTGGAAACCCTGTACACGGTCACTATGAGTCAGAACTGACTCCACGGCACACAGACACCATTGGTATTCCATCTTCTGGAAGCTTCTGTGAGGGGATAAGTGTTCCAGTTATTAGAAAGTTGAGGCTTCTCTACATCTCTCCAGCAAACTCCAAATTCACCATTCATCCTTTCTTAAGCAGAAAACAGGAATGCCACTGACTGACTTCTCCTTGTACTAGATGGAAGAGGACCCTGGATCCTCACCCCCAACTCAATGCTCATGTCTTCAGACGGCAAGCGCAGAATGTGGCACCTCACTTAGGGTAAAGATCCCAGGTTGTAAAAGTACATCAAGATCATATAGTACAACCCTCCGGCTTTTCGGAGTAACCAGGAGGTGGGTCCAGGGAGGTGAGATGATTTTCCCAAGCATAACACTTAAATTCTTGTGGAATCGAGGGCTAAGGTTTCACTGATAACTGAAAGATTGGTGGTTCAAGCCCACTAGCAGCTCTCCAGGAGAAAGATGAGGTAGTCTACCTCTATAAGATCTACAGTTTTAGAAACCCTAGGGAACAGGTCTACTCTGGACTAAAAGGGCCCAAATCACTCAACAGCACTGGGTTTCTTGCTGGCTGAGTTAAGACTAGAGGTCAAAGTTCCTTACTCTGAGACCAGAAGCTTTCCCTCCCTACAGAGGACCACTTCTCTGGGATTCGTGAGTCCTGACTTGGCCTGATAGAGAAATATTATGACCACTAACAAATGATGTTGTCAGCTGCCGTTCCCACAGCCAAATTACCTCTACACCTGTAGGGCTTCCTGAGCAACTTCTGGTGACATTAATGATCACAGTTGGTGACAAACCACCCTTTTCCTCTAGGAAACGAGACTGCACCACTGAAAGGAAAAGCATAATTTTTTCTAGGCAAGTGGCAAAATCATAAGTTTAATAAAGCTAAAACAGCATTGAATATCCAGAATGTCTTCTGCACTGTGCCAACCACATGTATTGTCTCACTTAACTTTCATAACAAGCCCATGAAATGAATATTCTTTTTATCCCCACTTTTCAGATGAGGAAAATGAGGATCACAGAGCTTAATCTGTGCTAGGAAGTGACAAAATGGGAATTTTAACAGAGATTATTTCATTCCCAAAACTAGCATATTACTAACTTTTATGCCATAGGATGGGAAAAAAAAGTGAAAGAATTTCAGGCAGAAAAAGAAATGCATGCAAAAATCATCTAGTATAAGAGAACAAATCCTGTTTGAGGCACAAATATTCAAGGATGAGCAGAGTGAATCAGATTGTGAGCGATGAGTCTGAGAAGGAGGAAGGGACTCACATTTGAGGAGTTGAACAGATCACAGGCTCTGTGATGACAAGAAGAGAACAAGTCAAGAAACACCTGGGAAATAGAAGTAGGTAGACATTGGTGATGGCCTGCCCATCCATCTAAATTGTCTTCAAAACTGATGTGAAATTAAGTTACCCCTTTACACATTGGTAATTTTTGTCTTAAAAGAGTCTACAGTAAAAAAATAAAATAAAGTTAAAAAGAGACTAGAGGTCAATTGAAACTCAGTAAGTCTGTTAAACATATTATTCTATTAAAATCATGTGTCATTTTAACATAGCTTATATTATGGTGGAAGTATTCGCTATATATAAGAACCAATGAGTCAGATATAGTTAATAAGATTTTGAAAATTAAAGCAAATATGCTGTACCCTCCCAGAGCTATTGTATTCCAACAGATTGACTGCATTTTCTATATTTTTCTTCATAAGATTAACAGAAGCAATTGAAAGGGAAATCAGAGTTAACATATTGAGAAATATTTATTATTTATGAGATGGAAATCAAACTAATTAAAGCCCACATAAAACCTGTTCCATCTTCTTCCATAGACACAGTTTCTGTAGCAAGTAATTTGTACATTTTCAAAGTGCATTTAAATCTCTAGCATCCAATAGTATATTATTATTATGTGGTATTGTCCTGACCCAAGATTTGCCTCCATTCCATCAGTCCTGCTCCAAATCTTTTTTTTTTT
>NW_006408783.1:3626877-3627579 GCF_000296735.1 Chrysochloris asiatica
CCACCACCTGCTCTAAGGTGACCAAGCAGGATCACTATGCTGAGGTTCAATCAAGTTCTTAGGGGATCTTACTCTCTAGCAGGGGTCCAAATCTTTAACTCAGAAGCGATGTGTGGGAAACAGAGGTACAACTTTATCTGGAGCTGACCCCAATATACTGGCACTTGCTGTTTCTGTATACACGGTACTGACCCTTCAAGCGGCTTCCCACCTCTTATTGACTCTAGTCTGTCCAGTGTTGCACCCTGTTTAGCATCTCTAGCTGGCTTTCCTCATGTCTCTATGATTTCATGACTTTGTGGGTATTTCCTGCCTACCTGGTCAGGCACTACTACTGAAGATTATCTCAAGGCAACATTTTAGAGGTCTATTTTGCCTCTGGTATGGCACTGTGGGTTAATGCACTGAACTACAATGTTGTCTTGAATTGCAAGATCGGCGGTTCAGGTCAACCAGTCACTCATTGGAAACCTTATATAGGGTCGCTATGAGTTGAAACTGACTTGACAGCACTTAACAACCATCCTGCCTCAATGGCTTCAGAAAGTCTGGGTTCTATGAAAATTTGGAATTCTCTTACACCATTTCCCCCTTTTGATCAGGGGTCTCCCATGGAATCTATTATCAAAATATTCAATAATGGTAGCTGAGCACATTCCAGTTCTTTGGGTCTCGAGGCAAAGGAGAGAGTTGTGCATGAAA
>NW_006408783.1:3642644-3643683 GCF_000296735.1 Chrysochloris asiatica
TTCCGTTAGCATTCCAGTGCTTATCACACATCACCACAGTGGGAGTCCATATCCCACATAACATCAGTTAATTAACTTTTTATATTAATCGGCTATGTAACCGTTACTCTTAACCAATGTGAACTTCTATTCACCATAACAAAAACTCACTCTGTCCTTCTTCCTCTCCTTCTTGGTAACCAATAATAAACCTTGGTCTATACAAAATACATTTTCTACTCTATTCTTTTTATATAAGGGTGACCATACAGTATTTGTCCTTTTGTGACTGATTTATTTCATTTAAAATAATGTCTTCAAGTTCTATCCATGCTGTTACAGAATTTTGTTTCTTTTTTCTGGTTGGTTAGTATTCCACTGTATGTAAGTACTACATTTTGCTTATCCATTCATTTGTTGATGGGCATTAAGGTTGACACTACCTTTTGGCCATTGTGAATAGTGCTGCACTGGACATTGGTGTACAGATGTCTACTTGTGTCCCTGCTTTCAACTTTATGGTTTTAGATTTAACTGTCAGGTCCTTGGTCCACTTTGAATTACTTTTTGTGTATGATGTGAGGTAATTACTTGTTTCATTGCTCTGAAAAATTTGTAGAAATCAAATTTTGCCAGTACCATTCATTAAGGCGACTGTTCCTTTTTCATTGAATAGATTTAGCACCATTGTCTAAAATCAGTTGACCATAGATATATCGATTTATTTCTGGATTTTCAATTCCACTTTATTATATATGTATATCATTAAACCACTACCAGGCTGTTTGACTACTATTGTTGCAATTATTTTTAAGTGTCTTTGAGTCCATTCTCATTCATAGCGACCCTGTATAGGGTTTCCAAGGCTTTTAAATCTTTGCAAGAACAGAAAGTCTCGTCTTTTTTTTCCTGCAGAGCAACTGGCAGGCTTTAACCCAGGACCTGGTGGTTCGCAGTCTAGTTGGTAGTGGCAGAGCCATTGGTAGTGATTAACTATTCACATGTTCCATTAGTCCATTTGACAACTTGGTTCCAAGCATCTTCAATTCTCATTTCTCTT
>NW_006408783.1:3645563-3646821 GCF_000296735.1 Chrysochloris asiatica
TTCAACAAACAGATCTTTGCTTTGCTTAGGGTCAGGAGCATGGCACACCACCCCTATGTCTAGGGGCATGCAGACCCACCCTGAACTATGATACCCAAACAGTAAACAGAGAACTGCATGAATTCACACTTCTAGTCTATAACACATCCACCATGAAACAGGTGGCGAATGCCTGAGACCACAACAGCATGCAAATCATCAAACAAATATAAATACAATCCCGCCACAATGTCTTGGAGAACAATTTCACCTTATACAAAAAAAAACAAGACAAAATGTCTCAAAAACTAACCAAGATACTGAGTCTTAAAAACATAAATGCAATCATTAAATAAATATAAATACAGTAACACCACAATTTCTTGGACAACAATTTCAGCTTATACAAAGAAACACGACAGAGTGTCTCAAAAACTGACCAAGATGCAGAGTCTTAAAATATAATGCCAGAAATGGTATCAAAACTACTTAGTAAGGAATTTGAAAGAATGATATTTAGGTATTTTCAATACATTGAAAGAAGGGTCGATTAAATTGTAGACAAAATCAAGGAAAACACAGGTAAAGCTTGAGAAGAATTTGGGAAAACACTACGAGAACAAATAAATGAAAAATTGAAAATCATGCAAAAACAGTAATTAGAAAACCAGAAGATTAATATTAAGACTTCAGAAATAGATGATATACTTAAAGGGCAAAGAAGGAGAATTGAATCAATGGATGGCAGAAAAACTGAGCTTGAAGAAAAATCTCTCAATATTCATCTGCTAGAGCAACAATCATAAAAAAAAAAACCCACAAAATAATCCAAAGAACTCAAGTTTTTGAAGGAAACTATCAAGAGGAATAGCTTTTAGTTCATCGAAATTCCAGAACAGAAAAAGACAAAAAAAAAGAGGGAATATTGTTGAAGAGTTGTTAATACAAAACTTCCCTAATATCATGAAAGATGAGAACATAGCTTTTCAAGAAGATGAATGAACTCCAAAAAGGATAGACCCTAAAAGAAAATTAGCAAGAGGCAAATGAGGTGAGCCAAGCAAACTGAGTTTCAAATAGGACAATAGCCAAAGAAGTAGAATTTGGAATGTGCACTGTTATATGTGGTGTTGGTATTAGAGAAATTATACTAACAAATGGACGCCCTTGGGGTGAATCCAAATGTCTCCTGCAAGTGAAAGAATGCCTTGCACCAGTGGATTGTGGCTGGGGCAAACCACTTTTAGAAAGTCTTGAAAGTGTGAGGCTGGCATGTATT
>NW_006408783.1:3649496-3657282 GCF_000296735.1 Chrysochloris asiatica
CACCCTGGATAATAATGAAATTATTGCATCTGTTAGATTCACAGTCTATAAAGCAAGTGAATCGCAGATGAGAATATCCAGCCAACCAGACACTGAGGCAGTCTTGGTTGTTGTGTTGACCACAGGAGTCATTATCTGTATATTTGTGATCTTTGTATTGATATTCATAATTATAAACTGGACAGCAGTCAAGGCCTTATGGGGAGCAAAAGCCTCACAGCCGAGATATAGTCCGAGTTGAGTTCTATGAGATACAAAGATTCAACTTCTTTTGACCATTCACCAACAGAAACACCTGGACATGAAGAAGATAACTTCAGTGAATGGACTGGATGATAGATGACAAAACAAAGGATATCAGACCATATCAGATCCATTATTATAAAAATAAAATATACATTTCATTTAAAAACAAAGAAAATCAGCAAGCCATATAATCAAACACTTCAAAACTAAAGATAAGGGCTGAATTCTGAGAGCGCCTTTGAAGAAGTGAAAAGTTACCTCCAAGGGAGAACTAATAAGACTAAGATCTTCTTAACTTCTTATTAGATATCTCAGCAGAAACCATGCAGGCAAGAAGACAATGGGATGAAATATATAAAAATCTGAAAGAAAACAGTTGCCAACTAAGAATCATATACATAGCAAAATTATGTAAGACAAATATTACAGTGAAATTATGAAATTTCCAGATAAACAGAAATTAAAAGTGTGAAAACCAGATCAACCTTTAAAAATTACTAAAGTGCATTCTTTGGACAGAGAACCAACAACACAAACAACTGAGATTAACATACATGACATTATTACCCAAACCCCAAACTAAATCCAGATGTGATGTTGTTGCTAAGTGATGTCAAGTTGTTTCTGACTCAGTCATCTTGTGTAGCGTTTTTAGACTATAAATCTTGATGGGAGCAGAAAGCTTTATCTTTCTCCCAAGGAGCATCTGGTGGGTTTGAACTGCTGACCTTGTGCTTTGCCGTCCAGTGCTTATCCTACAATGCCACCAGCACCCTCAACCCAGATACAGAAGTATTTAAAGTAAAACAAATATGTTGTTGTTGTTAAGTGCTGTTAAGTCAGTTCTGACCCATAGTGACCCTGCATAGGGTTTCTAAGAATTTGAACTGCCGATCTTGTGGTTCAAACTCACCATGTGATCCAGTGCTTATCCTACAGTGCCACACCAGGAATGAAAATGGGGTATCAGTAATAATCAGACTGAAACAAAACAATCAAAGAGTACAAAAAGGAAATAATGTAGTAACAGAACTTTTAAGAAAGAGGAAATAAAGTGGATTTCAAGAATAAATAAACAAAAATCAAACTGTAACCCTACAACTACACCAAACTTTAATCCTTGTCCTCACCCAAACACTAAGGCTAATCCTAACTATAACTCTAATGAAATGCTAGACCTTAGCCATAGTCCTGATCCCAGCTCCTTTTGTTGTTGTTGTTAGGTGCCATGGAGTTGGTACTGACTCATAGTGACCCTATTTACAACAGAACAAAACACTGCCCAGTTATGGCCAATCTCACAATTGTTGCAATGATGCTGCCTCTTTGCCAATCCATCTCGCTGGGGGTCTTCCTCTTTTTCTCAAATGTGATATCCTTACCAAATGTGATATCCTTCTCCAGCAACTGCTCCCTCCTGACAATATGTACAAAGTATGAGAGACGAAGTTTCCAAGGAGCACTCTGGCTGCACTTACTCCAACACAGATCTGTTGTTTTTTTTGGCAGCCCATAGCACTTTCAATATTCTCCTCAAACATCATAACTCAAAAGCACCAGTTTTTCTACACGCCTCCTTATTCACTGTCCAGCTTTCACGTGCATACGAGGTTATTGAAAATACCATGGCTTGTGTCAGGTGCACCTTAGTCCTTAAGCTGACATCTTTGCTTCAAAAAGGTCTTATGCAGCAGATTTGTCTAATGCAATACATTGTTTGATTTCTTGACTGCTGCTTCCATGAGTGTTGATAGTTGATCCAAGAAGAATGAGGTCCTTGACAACTTCAATCTTTCCTCTGTTGATAAGAATCTTGTTTATTGGTCCAGTGGTGAGGATTTTTGTTTTCTTGACATTGAGATGCAATTCCTACCGAAGGCTGTGCTCTTTGATCTTCATCAGTAAGTATTTTAAGTCCTCTCACGTTCAGCAAGCAAGGTTGTATCATCTGCACATTGCAGGTTGTTAATGAGTCTTCCTTCAATCCTGATGCTACGTTTTTCTTCATATAACCCAGCTCCTTGGATTATTTGCTCAGCATACAGGATGAATAGTATGGTGAAAGAATACATTCCTGTCACACACCTTTCTTAATTTTAAATCATTCCATGTTCCCATGTTCTGTTCAAACAACTGCCTCTTGGTCCATGTACAGATTCCTCATGAGCACAATTAATGTTCCAGAATACTCATACTTCGTAATGTTGTCCATAGCTTGTCATGATCTACATAATTGAAAGCCTTTGTATAGTCAATAAAGCACATTTAAACATCTTTCTGTTATTCTCTGCTATCAGCAAAGATCCATCAGACATCAGCAATGATATCCTTCATTTCACATCCTCTTCTGAATTAAGCTTGAACCTCTGGAAGTTCTCTGTCAATATATGCTTGCAGTAATTTCTTTATTACTTTGAATAAAACTTTACTCAAATGGGATATCAAAGAGATTGTCCGATGATTTCTGCATTCTGTTGGGTCACAGATATGGATCTCTTTCAATCAGCTGGCCAGATAATTGTCTTCCAAATTTCTTGGCATAGATGAGTAAGTGCCTCCTGTGCTGCCTCACTTGAAATCTTGAAAGATTTCAATTTTTATTCCATCAATTCCTAGTGCCTTGTTCTTTGCCAATTCCTTCAATGCACCCTGGACTTCTTCCATCAATATCATTGGCTCTTGATCATATGCTACCTCTTGAAACAGTTCAACATCAACCATGTCCTTTTGGTACAGTAACTCTCTATTCCTTCTACCTTCTTTTGATGCTTTCTGCATCATTCAGTAATTTGCCCAGAGAATCCTTCAATAATGAAAGTCCAGGTTTGAAAACTTTTTTTCAATTCCCTCAGCTTCAGACATGTTGAGTGTGTTCTTCCTTTTTGGTTTCTGACTCCAGATCTTTGCATATTTTGTTGTAATAACTGACTTTTTATTCTTGAGCTGACCTTTGGAGTTTTCTGTTCCGCTCTTGTACCTCCTCATTTCTTCCGTTTGTTTTAGCACCTCTATGCTGGAGAGCAAGTTTCGGTGTCTCTTCTGACATCCATTTTGATCTTTTCCTTCTTTCTTGTCTTCTTAATGACTTTTTGCTTTCTTTGTGTATGATGTTCTTGATGTCATCCCACAACTCTTCAAGTCTTCAGTCTTTACTGTATCAAATCTGTTTTTCAGATGATTTCTAAATTCAGCTGGAATATATTCAAGGTCATCTTTTGACTCTTGTGGACTTGTTTTCATTTTCTTCAGCTTCAGTTTGAGTTTGCATAGGAGCAATTGATGGTCTGTTCCAGAATCTGCCCCTGGCCTTGTTTTGACTGATGATATGGAGCTTTCCCATCGTCTCTTTCCACAAATGTAGTCACTTTGATTTCTGTGTATACCATCTGGTGCGGGCCAGGTGTATAATCATCTCTTATGCTGTCTAAAGAAGGTATTTGAAATGAACAAATCATTGATTTTACAGAATCCTATCATACAATCTCCAGCATCATTTCTATCACCAAGGCCATATTTTCCAACTACGGATCTTTCTTCTTTGTTCCCAACCTTTGCATTCCAATCACCACTAATGATCAATACATCTTGATTGTATGTTTGATCAATTTCAGATTGAAGAAGTTGGTAGAATTCTTCAATTTCATTCTCACTGGCTTTAGTGGTTGGTGTATAAATTTGAATAACAGTGGTATTAGCTGGGCTACCCTGTAGGCACATGGATATTATCCTATCATGACTGATCTGGATATGTTCTTTTTGACAATGAACTCAACACTATTCCTCCTCAATTTGTAATTCTGGCATAGTAAACCATGTGATTGTCAGACTCAAAATGGCCAATACCAGTGCATTTCAGCTCACTAATGCCTAAGATATCAATGTTTATACATTCCATTTTGACAATGTCCAATTTTTCTCGATTCATACTTCATACATTTCATGTTCCAATTATTAATGGATATTTACAGCTCTTTGTCTTCATTTTGACTTGTGCCCCATTGGCATATGAAGGTGTTGCAAGCTTTACTCCTTTCGTGTCATCACAGTAAACTCTACTTTGAGGAGGTTCTTCCCCAGTTGCATTTTAATTGCCTTCCAAACTGAGGGGCTCATTTTCTGGCACTATATCTGACAGTGTTTCTCTGCTCTTCATAATGTTTTCAGTGACTAAATATTCAGAAGTATTTGTCACTCCTTCTTCCTATGTCTTCATCTGGAAGCTCATCTGAAACCTGTCCACCATGGGTGACCCTGCTGGTATTTAAAATGCCCGTAACATAGCTTTCAGAATCACAGCAACTCACAAACTACCACAGTATGACAAACTGACAGATGAGTGATGGGGTTCCAACTACTCTTCCCCAAACAAACAAAAGAGTTTATTGTACGGGTAGGCAGACAGTTTGAATAAGAAGATGGACATGAAGCAAGGAAGAGCAAGGATGAACTGGAACCAGGGAGCAGAAGCTGACCTTGTGAATTGCTTTCTCACCAGCTGCAAGGGGACTGCTGGAGAAATGGGGTGTACTTTGCCATGGAACTGCTTATCAACCTGACCTAGGATTTAGAGAAGCTGAAGGAGAAGATATGGCGGGAACTGGAGGAGCTGTGCATGAACCTATGAACACATACCAGTCAAGCTAGTCGACTGTGATCTACCAGAGATTTGAGCTACAACAGCACCCTACCTGAGATCACCTTCTGAGTGTAACACAGCTGCTACTTCACTTCCTGCTTAGAAATCTTAAGCAAATGTCTCATGTGCTCAGTGCAAATCCAGAACCACGCAGAAAGAAAATTCTGAAGAACAAGAACCCACTTCTAATTTTATAAGGTGATGTAATAAAAGACACCATGTACTGTATCATATAGAACATCATCCTTGGGTATAAATAATTTTATGCTCTATAAATACAGACTGTAGCTTCAAACAACATGTATGAAGATTTATGGCAATTCATTGTGTCATAGACCACACACACACACATATACACAACCCTGGGCTTTATGACCATTTCATTTTATGTTAGACTTTGTGGCTGAAGATTTAAAATTTAGATAAAGACAGGTATGTACAGATGCTACTGTTGATCCAAGTCTGACTAATGGAGACCTTAAGTACAATGGAACAAAATATTGCCTGGTGGTGGTGGAGGTTATGCACCCTGGAGTCAGTTGCCACTCATAATTTTTAATTTTTTAGTAACAGAAATGGTTTATTAGAAAATTCCCATCCCGAATCGTATAGCATGTGCTATAGTACTGCTTAGCGTAGTGAATCTCAGGTGAAAATGAGTTTGTTGCCAAAGTGACCCTTACATAAACTGCATAAAAATCCATTTCTAATGTGACTTGTGTGCAAGCCTCTGCTCTTGGCATCTGAAAGTGTTCCACCAGTGACTATGGACACCCGGTCTACAGGTGGGGAGGAGGAGGTTACATAGTGCAGTGGTTGTGAGGAGTTGCCCTCTGCCTCGTCCAGATGGAAGGCAGTGGAGAGAGATGCTGACGGCACTATGGGAGCAAAGTGGGAGGGACGACCATCTGAGGGTCCAACATTTGTTTGTTTTTTTTTCCTTTGGTTCTTTCAGCTACAGAAAATCAGAGAGTGTTTTTCCCTGTTGGTTTTCTAACTCCAGGTCTTTGAACATTTCATTATAATACTTGATGTTGTCTTCTTGTGCTGCCCTTTGAAATTTTCTGTTCAGCTCTTTTACTTCCTTATTTCTTCCATTCGCTTTAGCATCTGTACATTGGAGGGCATGTTGCCCAATCTCTTCTGACATGCACACTAGTCATTTTTCTCTTTCCTGTCCTTTTAATGGCCTTTTCTTTCTTCCTGTATGACATTATTGATGTCATTCCTCAACACTCCAGTCTTCAGTCATTAGTGTCTAATTCATCAAATCCGTTTTGAGATGGTCTCTAAATTCAAGTGGAATATGCTCAGGTCATAATTTGGCTCTCATGGACTTGTTTTAATTTTATTCAAACCCACTTTGCAGTCCAATGCTTATCCTACAGTGCCACACCAGGACTTCCTATAGATATATAAATATTGTTGTTGTTGTTAAAGGCTGTTAAGTCAATTCTGGCTCATAGCAACCATGTATAGAGTTTCTGATGAGTGGTTGGTGAATTTGAGCCACTGACCTTGTGGTTACAAACCAACCTTGCAGTCCAATTCATTATCCCACAGTGCCACACCAGGATTACACACACACACACACACACACACACATATGAGGGTGAGTCAAAAATCATCTGCACTCCAGTTATATTAAAATGCCCATCTATGTCCATGGCTGATGACACCATTGAGTGTGCATGTGAAATGATTCTGTTGAATAGAAGAGTGACAGTGGATTATGTGGAAAATCATTTACAAATCAGCCATGGCTCTGTCTATGCAATAATCCATGACAGATTTGGGTTTCAAAAAGTTTGTGTGAGATGGGTACCAAAACAACAGGTGGAAAAGCACACACAGAAGTGTTTGGAAATGTGCAAACAAAATTGGGACCAATACTCAAAGGAAGGTAACAGTTTGCTTAAAAACAAAAAAAAATCATTACTGGTGACGAGACATGGATTCATCACTATGAACCTAAGAGTAAATGGCAGAGTACGGAATGGAAACATCCTTAATCACCAACCAAGGAAAAGTTCAAAAGTCAACCATCAGCAGGAAAATTGATCCTTATCATTTTCTGGGATAGTATTGAAACATTATTAGGAAAAAGGTTCAACAATCAACAGTTCTCTTTACACTGAGATGCTCACTGAATAGCTGAAGCCTAAACTTTAGAATAGACTCAGATGACTGCTCTCCAAGGGTGTTGTGATCTTGCATGGCAATACACACCCACACACCTTTGCCCACATTGTTGACACTCTGCAAAAACTTCATTTTGACTTCCGGTTTGCCATGGCAGCTAGACGGCACGGACAGCAAGAGACGCCTATCTTCTGATCATAATAATAATAATTACAATAAAACAAGAATAATAATGCCCAACAAGAAACAATTAACATTATTGAAACACGTCCAAAAGAAGAAGAGGCCAAGCAGATGCAAATGAGCTGGAGACAGACAAAAGCTTTATAGAGGAGGAGGAGTGGGTTCTGGATATGCCTGAGAGGGAATTCAGAAGAATGATCTAGAAACAAATTCAAATACTCCAAAAAGGGATCGAGGAAAATAAGGAAGAAGTAAGGAAAGTACTGCAGAAACAATCTAATAGGATTGACACAGCATTGTCAATGCTGACAAAGATGTCCAGGTGATGAATAATAAGATATCAAAAATAGACAATAGCCTGAAAGGGGAAAAGAAGAGATGGAAGCCAGAACTAGAGAGCTGGAAGACAAATCTCTCAATATTGCCAAGATAGAACAGCAAACAGCTAAAAGGATAAAACAATCTGAAGACAGTCTAAGATTCATGCTGGATAACATGAAGAGGAACAATGTAAGAATTATTGGCATCCTGGAACAAGAAGAATCAAAGAGGTCCACAGAAGAAATAGTTGAAGAGCTT
>NW_006408783.1:3666456-3667435 GCF_000296735.1 Chrysochloris asiatica
ATTGTTTTGACTGATGAAATTGAGCTTTTCCACTCTCTTCCCACAGACGTAGTCAGTTTGATTCCTGTGTATTTCATCTGTGAGGTCCATGTGTATGATTACCTTTTATAGTATTTTAAAAAGGTTTGTACAATGAATAAGTCACTGATCTTGCAAAATTCTATCATGCCATATCCAGCATCATTTCTATCACTATGGATATATTTTCCAACTACTGATGCTTCCTTTTTGTTTTCAACCTTCGCATTCCAATCACCAGTAATTTTAATCCATTTTGATTGCACGTTTGTTGAATTTCAAACTGAAGAAGTGGGCAGAGTTCTTCAATTTCATCATCACTGGTTTTAGCGGCTGTTGTATAAATGTGAATAATGATATTAACTGGTCTTCCTTCTAGGTGTATGGATTCTATTCTATCATGGACAGCATTGTACTTCAAGATAGACCTTGAAATTGTTGATAAATGCTACACTATTTTTCTTGAATTTGTCATTCCTGGCCTCATAAACCATGATTGTCAGATTCACAATGACCATTTCATTTCATTAATGCCTTTGTTGTTGCTTGTAAGCACCATCCAGTTGATTCGGACTCATATCAACTCCTTTCTGAGGAGCAGTTGGTGAGTTTGAATTGCTAACCTTGCGTTTCAAACTGACCTTTCAGTCTGTGCTTATCCTATAACATCACACGACGACTCCCAGTAATGTATAGGATACCAATTTTTCTATTTTCCATTTAATTTTTGACAGATTCCAATTTCCCTAAATTCCTATGTCATATCAGAGTCCTGGTGTGGTGCTGTAGAAAAACACAGGATTGCTAAAACTACAAGACTGTTAGTTCCCACCCATGAGCCTGGTAGCATAGTGGTTACGAATCAGGCTGCTAACCTCAAGGTCGGCAGTTTGAAACTACCAGCTGTTCTGTGGGAGAAAGATGAGACTTTCTGCTCCCATAAAGATTTACAGCCTCGGAA
>NW_006408783.1:3667535-3668002 GCF_000296735.1 Chrysochloris asiatica
TCTTCTGCCTATAACCAATTGGAATACCTAAAATGGGGCTACAATGTATCTAGTGAAGGAGACCTCATGAGGAGCCTCTACATTACATAAGACTTATAGAAGAAAGCCTGAACCACATCCAGACCTTCAGAGAAGGGAAACTTTCCTCTTGAAAGGACAAGCAGACCAGCCTGGAGCAGCCAGAAAACCTACAGGAAAAATACAAAGCAACAAGAGCCGTCCGACTGTAACCACAAGAACAAACAAGCTGTCTGTCCAGGAAACACCAAGGCAAGTGGTCGGGTCCTCTCAGTGCAAATCCTCCTCCAAGACTAAGACGCAAGGGGAAAACGTGTTCTGATTGGCAACCACACACATCACCCATAAAGAGAAGTAACTGAAGAACATCAAAGAAGCAGCGAGCTAAGCCCTGCATCGTTCAGCAGACTATGGTAAGCCTGGGTGGAGACCTGGTCAGCCAGCAGTGA
>NW_006408783.1:3672957-3679647 GCF_000296735.1 Chrysochloris asiatica
CACCACCACCACCCGTGAGCCATTCCTTAGAGATCCTATACAGGGTTTCTATGAGTTGGAACCTATTTGACAGCACTTAACAATAACATAACTGGTTGTTATGAGTCAGAACTGACTCAATGGCACTTAGCAACAACAACCTACTTAGTACGTTCCACGTTCAATTACTGGATGTTTCTCCTCATTTTGACTTGTGTCCCATCAGTAAATCAATGTCCTGGAGTCTTACTCCATTGCATCATCATGGTCAACTACATTTTGAAGAGGCAGATCTTCCCCAGTGGCATTTTTAGTACCTTCCAGCTTGGCAGTTCAAACTCACCAGCTGCTCTTTGAAAACCTTATATAGGGTTGCTATGGGTTGGTACTGACTCAACAGCACTTAAAAACAACAACTTGAGGAATTCATCTTTTGCACCATATCTGACAATATTCTGGTGTTATGCATTATGTTTTTATCTTCTGGCACTATATCTGACAATATTCCCCTGCTATTCATAAGGTTTTCAGTGACTAAGCATTCAGTTATTTGTCAGCTGTTAATGCTGTGGTGCTTGCATGTTGCTGTGGTACTGTTAGCTATACCACCAGTATTTTAAACGCCAGTAGGTCCACCCCTGGTGGAAAAGTTTCTGCTAGGCTTCTAGAATAAGACAGACTAAGAAGAAGGAGAGACACACTACTTTTGAGTGGTTAGACACTGAATACCTTATGAATAGCAGTGGAACATTGGCAGCCATAGTAAGGGAACATAAAAACATTAAGAATCACACCGGAATATTGATAGATATAGTGCTTGAAGATAAGTCACTCAAGTTGGAACACACTCAAATTGCAACTAGGGAAGTCTCCTCCTCAAAGCTGACTTGACCGTGATGACAGGAATGGAGTAAAGCCCTCGGAACCTTCATTTGCTGCTGGGGCACAATTCAAAATGAGGATAAACAGCTATAAACACCCATTAATAACTGGAACATGAAGTATGAATGTCGGAAAATTTGAAGTTTCCAAAAATGAGATGGAACACATAAGGACCAACATCTTAGGCATCAGCGAGCTGAAATGGACTGGTATTAACCATTTTGAATCTGACAATCACATGGTTTACTATGCTGGAATGTGAAGGTTGGAAACAAATTGGAAGGATCAGTAGTTGGAAAATAAGGCCTTGGTGATAGAAATGATGCTGGCGATCACATGACAGAATTTTGAAAGACTAATGATTTATTCATTGCAAATACCTTTTAAAAACAACATAAGAGGTGACTATACACATGGAATTCACCAGATGGAATACACAGAAATCAAACTGACTACGTTTATAAGAAGGGATGGTGTGAAAGCTTAACATCATCTTCCATAACAAGGCCGGGGGCAGACTGTGAAACAGACCATCAACACAAACCATCAATTGCTCATATGCAAATTCAAGCTGAAACTGTAGAAAAATAAAACAAGTCCACAAGAGACAAAATATAACCTAAAACATATATAGAGTGAATATATGGATATAGAGACAATCCTAAGAACAGATTAGATGCATTAGACACTAAAGACTGAAGACCAAAAGTGTTGCAGGATGACATCAAGAACATCATACATGAAGAAAGTTAAAGGTCATTAAGAAGAAAAGATTGAAGGAAAAGATCAAACTGAATGTCAGAAGGTACTCTGAGACTTGCTTTCCAGCACAGAGATGCTAAAGCGACTGGAAGAAATGAGGAAATAAAAAAGCTGAACAAAAAATTCAAAGGCTATCTCAAGAGACAACGTAAAGTATTATGATGCAACATGCAAAGTTCTGGAATTAGAAAACCGAAAGGGAGGAACATGCTCAGCATTTCTCAAGCTGAAAGAACTGAAGAAAAAGTTCAAAACATTGTGTATCTTGACTTTCAATACAGAAGGATTCTGCCGGCAAAACAATGAATGATGCAGAAAGCATCAAAAGAAGATAGAAGGAATACAGAGTCACTCTACCTAAAGTAAACAGTCAATATTTAACCATTTCAAGAGGCAGTATATAATTAAGAGTCAGTGGTAGTGAAGGAGGAAGTCCAAGGAGTACTGAAGGCATTGACAAAGAAATAGGCTCTGGGAATTGATGGGATACAAATTTAAAGCTTTTAATAATTGATGCAGCACTGGAGGCACTCATTCATCTATGCCCAAAAATTTGGAATATGGTTACCTGGCCAACTTACAGGAAAAGACCCATATTTATGCCCATTCCAAAGAGAGGTGATCCAATGGAATATGGAAATCATTGGATAACGTTATCAATATCACATGCAAGTAAAGTTTTGCTAAAGATACTTTGAAAATGGCTGCAAAAGTACATTTATGTGGAATTGTCAGGGTTTCAAGTCAGATTTAGATGAGGGTGTGGAACAAAGAATATCATTGCTGACATCAGATGGATCTTGGCTGAAAGCAAAGGATATCAGAAAGATGGTTACCTGTGCTTTACTGGCTATGCAAAGGCTTTTGACTGTGTAGATAATGACAAACTATGGATTGTGAAGAATGAGTATTCTGAAACACTTAACTCTACTCATGAGGAACCTGTACATAGACCAAGCGGCAGGTGTTCAAAAAGAATAAGGGAACACTGAATGGTTTAAAATCAGGAAAGTATGTGCCAGGGTTGTATTCTTTCACTGTTCTTATTCCATCTGTATGCTGAGCAAATAATCCGAAATAATGGATTATATGAAGAAGAGCGTGGCAACAGGAGTTGAGGAAGACTAATGAAGGAGTCTTCCTGCAATATGCAACTATTGGTCTGCTGACTTGAGAAAGGGAGGAATGCATGCCTCCATAATTAGGAGTGGTGTGTACCCAGGATGGTGTGCCTCTACCCCAGGCTAAGCAGAGTTTTCATAGAGGTAGAGGTGTCACTGGTCACCATATGGCTATCATACTGACCACATTTCTTGCCACTGGAAGGGAGTGGGGAAGAAGGGGAAGATCACATGCTTCTTGTTGTCAGCTACTGGTGTGGGTGCTGGTGTCTTGCTGGGAAAGTGGAGTTGGTTATCAGGTTACGGTAAGCACTGGGCCACAAGATCGGTTTAATCCATAAGATCAGTGGTTCAAACTCACCAGCACCTCTTTGGAAAGTCTACCCAGGGTCTCCATGAGTCTGAACTGACTAGACAGCACTTAATCACAGCAATAGCCCCAAACAGAAAGCTCCTTGAAAAAATTCAATATGGCCACACTATGTCAGGCCCGTTGATAACTCACGGTTCTTTTTGTCTCCTTGTTCTCTGTTTTCATTCAGTTTGGTTTAGTTGGTATCTGGTCCACTTCCTTATCCTTACCTTTGAAGTTCAGGGCTCCAGGATTATCATCCATATCTAGGTGCTTCATTTTCTAGTATCTTTGTTGTCAAGGGTCTGGGTAACTTGTCTGCCTGGTCCATCACCTTGCTAGAAGTCTCTATCAATGTATCTTGGCGACATGTTTAATCAGTCTTAGACTGCCGAACTTGGAAAAAATCCTCAATGTCTTCATCGTTGGCATTAGAGGTTAGTATGTTCATTTGAATAATGGTCATATTAACTGCACTTCCTCTCATTGACAACATTTATACTTCAGGATAGATCTTGACATGGTCTTCTTGAGGAATACAATGCTAGTCCTCTTCAATTTGTTGTTCCCAGCATAGTAGACTATATGTTTGTCTAATTCAAAATAGCAGATACCAGTTAATTCAGCTCAAGAATGCCTAGGATAAGGAGCACTAGAGGCAGTGGACTGCTAACCACGAGGTTGGTGGTTCAAATCCACCAGTTACTCCATGGGAGAAAAATGAGGCTGTCTGTTCCTGTTAAGATTTACAGTCTCAGAAACAGGGCCACTATGAGTCAGAACCAACTCCACAGCACTTAACAACAATAAAAAAGAGAACAGAGCAGCAGAAGTCATGCAGATGTGATACACTGAAGTTACATGAATACCAGATAGCACTGCACCGTGCTATAAAATTCAAGTCAGAATCAACACGATGGCAGTGTGTGGTTCCATTTGAGGACTTTCAGTTTTCCTAGACTCATACTCCTACATTCCATGTTCCAAGTATTAAAGAAGGCTTTCAGACATTTCTTCTTATTTCAAGTCATGCCCCGTCAGCAAATGGAGGTCTCACAAGCTTTGCTCCATCCCTATTATGAAGGTCAACTCTAGTTTGAGGAGGTAACTGTCCCCAGTTGTATTTTGAATGCTTTCTCACCTGAAGGGATTATTTTCCATCACCATATCAACACTCTACTGCTACTCAAAAGGTTTTTGGTGGCCCCAGTGTTTTTCAGAAGTGACCATCTACATCCTTCTTCCATGTCTGTCTCAGTCTGGAAGCTCTGTTGAAAGCTGCCCACCACGGGTGCCCCTGCTGGTATTTGAAATACTGGTGGCCTAGATTCCAGCATCACAGCAACACACAAGTCTCTACAGTACGACAAACTGACAGACTAGTGGTAACAATGTTGTTGTTAAGTGCCCTCAAGTCAATTCTGACTTATAACAACCTTATATAGGGTTTCTCAAGGAGCACTGGTAGCATAGTGAATTATGAGCTGGACTGCTAACCACAATGTCAGCAGTTCAAATCTACCAGCTGCTCAGTGGGAGAAAGGTGAGGCTTTCTGCTCCTGTAAAGATTTATAGCCTCAGAAGCCCTATATAGGATCACTATGAATCAGGACCAACTCGATGGCACATCACCACCACCACCACCATAGGGTTTCTGTGGAGTAGCTAGTGGGTTTGAATTGCCAACCTAGAAGTTAGCAGTTCGGTGCTTATCTTACAATGTCACACTAGGACTCCGGTGGTAACAATTATATTAATTCCATGTGTTTATGAGTTTGAGTAGCACTGTAGGATAAGTATTGAACTGATAACCACACAGCGAGTGGTTTAAACCTACCAGCTCCTCCTCAGAAACCCTCCACAGGGTCACTTGGAACTGACTTAATAACACTTACCAATCACACACCAGGTTGAGAGCCCAAATATCTCATGGCTGATGGGCACTGACTGCCCAGAACAAAAGCTGGTCCATTTAGAATGATGTCAGCTTTAAATAGCTAGGACATCATTGCCTGGTGTATGAGTCACAATTCTGGTTTGAGTCTGGCTAAGGTCTAGGAAGAAGAGTCCCTGGGTGGTTCAAATGGTTAAGCACAAAATGAAATCGGATAGGTTGGTGGTGTGAACGCAGCCACCCAAAGATGCCTGAGATGAAAGGCCTAATGATCTGTTTCTGAAAGGTCAACAACCTTGAAAACTCAGTGGAGTAATTCTACACGGACACACATGGGGTTGTAATGAATCAAACAGACAGCAACCAACAACAGCTACAACATAGATCTAGGAACAGAGGAAGGTGGTTGGTATAGTCCTTATGAGGATTCAGACTCTTCTCTACAATGCAGCTGCTCAGGGGAGGTCACTATGAGTTCTTCAGCTCAGAGACCGATCAACCTCTTCAGAGAGGAGAGGAAGACTGTGACTATTAGTAAAGGAAACTTGACAGAACTTGGGGGTTCAAGAAAAGCAGAAACTAGGAGGAGATGAGTGAAGCACTTGCCTAAGCTATAAAATTTACCAGGCTATCAATAACCAAGAAAAATAATATCTTAATATTAAAAAAAAATTTAATGTAGAAATATCCATGATTAATAAAATATCAAAATTTGAACTCAAGATAGTAGCAGTACCGAGTTTGGCACATCACTTGATTCATTGGACTCCATCCCAATACCCAATTTCACTTCTTCCCAATCAATGTCCTAACTTGAAAATAAGAGACCCAATAATGTTGGGAATCTGTAAATCAATCACCTTAGGGTTAAGTCTGAGTTTGGCTTTCAGACATTTTAGTTCTGTGACTATAGGATAAGGATTTCTTTTAGGGTAGTTACAGAAGCTTACAGGTTCCTAACATAGATCTTAGGATGGAAATTTAACATAATGTCTTCATGTTTTCTTTCCTCAAGTTCTGCAGAATATATAGGAATGACCAAACAATCTCGTTATACTCCGTTTTCACTAAAACATTCTTGGGCAGCCATTGCTTGCCAACAGAAGTCCTATAATCCCTAGTCACTTGATTGCAGATGTCTAGGGAAGTCAGTCAATTCCATAAATGTTTTGCCAGTTCATACTGTTGCTACCAGTAACTCTTTGCCACTATAAATATGGCCAATAATTCCTTTAGTTTTAGTCAGGACAGAACACTAATTCCACAAGACCCAGATAGAGTAGAGTGAATCTATCTTTAAGATTCGGTTCCTCGAGAACTACCCTCAATACTAAATGATGCATCAGAGTTGATTGTAAACTTCCTGGTCAAGATGGTGGCGTAGGCAGATAGGGGAGCCCAAGTGAAACAGACACGCAGACTGAGTGCCAACCTAAAGAGAAAGCTGAACAGGAACAGTAACCGAGAAGAAGAATAGGCAGCCTGCCAGCTTGTCTAGAGCACCACAGACATCTTGAGCTTTTGTGGGCAGCTAGCTGTTAATACAGTGACTTGAAAGCACAGGATGCAGTTGATAGCAAGGGATGCAATTCCCTGCCTTTGACAGCCCAACACCAATATCATTCATGTTACATGCAAGTAACATTGTACGGACAATAAATTCAAGCCGGATTCAGTAGAGGACATGGAATGAGAGATAT
>NW_006408783.1:3679747-3683054 GCF_000296735.1 Chrysochloris asiatica
ACTTCATTTTGAGAAGTTAAGCATCCTCACTATAGTACTGATCTTGCTCCATTGGTCTTTCAGCTGTTTGGTCTCTGAAAGGAACCCTTCAAGGACAAAGATTCACCTCTGTCAAAGAAGTGAAGACAGTAGTGCATTCATGGTTCACAGCTGAGTCTAAAACATTTTTTAATAAGGGAATATGAAAACTTGTTGACAGATGGACAGCGTGTATTAAAAAGATACCAGGGCTTAAAAATATAACTTCATAAACAAATGTTTTTATCTTTTTATTCCATGTTTACATAAACTTTTGAAGACTATATATATAGTGTGGCACTGCAGGATAATGTGCCGGACTGCAGGGTTAGTTTGAACCTCAAGGTCGGCAGTTCAAAACCACCAGCCACTCCTTGGAAAACCTATACAGGGTCATTATGGGTAGGAAATCAACTCAATGGTGCTCAACAACAACAATAATGTAAGGAGAAAAACTCCTGGTGGGGTGGTGCAGGATAAAGCACTGGATGGCATGGTCAGTTTGAACCACAAGGTGGGCAGTTCAAACTCACCATCGACTCCTTGGAAACACAGGGTCCCTATGAGTCAGAACCAACTCAATGGTGCTTAACAACAAATGCGACAATGTATACACTGTTGCAGTTAGTTGCCATCCAGTCAATTTCAACTCATGTCTGCCCCATGCATGCAGAATTTTGAGGCACCTGAGTGGATTTGAACTACCAAACTTTACAGTTACAGCTCAGTGCTCAATCCCTAAACCATCAACCTTTACAGGTACAGCCCAGTGCTCAACTCTAACCCACCAATTTGTATAGTTACAGCCCAGTGCTTAACCATTTGTGCTACCCAGGTACTATAGGAATCAAGATTTACAAGCTATTTGGGGCAGACACAATTCAATACATAAGATATGTTTTGTTGATACATTAAAAAAATTTTTTCAACTTGTGTGTATATATTAAAATCAATATACATATATGTCAAATGTTAAAAACTCTACATAAAGAGTGTAATTCACAAGCCTGTGGATATGATTCCATTTGGGAATCAGTGTAGGCTATGTTTTGAGTCAGTCACTTCTGATATATAGAAGATCAGGTTAGGCACAAAAGAAAGTAAATCTAGGAGGAAGACAGATGTCATTGGAAGAGCACAGAAGGCAAACCAATCTACAAGTCCAGGGACTCCAGGAGGACTGGTTACAGGAGCTGATAGACACAGAGTCTTAGAGTTAGCACCCTGAATTTAAATTTCTAGCCTCCTAAATCGTGAACAAAATAAATTTCAGTTTGTTAATGCCATCTGTTTGTGGTATATCCGTTATAGCAGCACTGGTGTTGTGCTGTGGGTTAATGCACTGGATTGTAAAGTTGGTTTGAACCTCAGGGTTAGCGGTTCAAGCTCACCGGTTGCTCCTTGAAAACCCTATACAGGGTTGGTATGAGTTGGAATTGACTTGATGGCACTTAGCAACAATAACATAATAACAATAACAATAACAATAAGACACAGAGAGTGCAAAATAAGAAATAAACTCTCTTCCATCCCATCTCAACAACTACTACACCCAAAGGCAATCACCTGGGACCGATCCTGTGCCCTGCTCCAGAGCTCACCTATGTAGTCCGGTTGTATGCTCACATTTCTCAAAGCAACTTATTACCTTTAGCTAGTTTCATAAATATTTTTCTAATGAGAGAAATGAGAAAAATAGCACATACAAAATGATATAGTTTGTAATCTAAGGTTTTAAAAATATACAAAATGTTAATTGGATACAGAAAGGGGTGTAACCCCTGAGATTACAGCCCTAGACATTCTTCAGTCCTCGAACTCAACTCACCCACGTAGCCCTCCTTTCAGCCAAATAACAGACAGCCCTTAAAGTGCACAACAACATCAAGGAGTTACACACTGTGTACAACAATCAACCATAAGAGACCAAAGGGCAGTATTACCCAAGGATACAGCTCAGAAGGGGTAGGAAAGAAGGAAGAATGGAACCGGTAAACCTAGGGAGAATTGGAAGAGTGCTGTTACATAGTAGGAATTGCAATTAATGTCATGAAACAAAACGTATAGATGTTGAATGGAGAACGAATTTTCTTTATTAACTTTTATTCAAATCACAAAAAGTGTTTGTTTGTTTTTTTTTTACGCTAATATGAACTGTCTTCACATGCATAATTATGGTGGTGGTGGCGTGCCGTGGAGTTGGTTCTGACTCACAGCAACCCTGCGTAGGGTTTCCAAGGCTGTAAATCTTTGTGGAAACGGAAAGCCTCATCTTTCTTCCTTGGAACAGCTGGTGGTTTCGAAATGCTGACCTTGAGGTTCACAGCCCGACTCGTGACCACTACGCTACCAGAGTTCCTTAGGCATAATTATAGGGGACGTTTTATTCTTTTCTTTTATACTTTTACGTATTTCCATTTTTCTGCAGTCATCAGGTCTGGACAGTTTATAGGAGGTTGTCTTACTCAATTTAGCAATGACTATTGGGGAGGGTTGAAAAACATGATTGGTGTAATTGATATCACTAATTTATACATGTAAAAAATGGTGAAACTAGGAATTCAGTGTTTTATATACATTTATAGTAATAACAAAAGAAACCATAGTCAGCTATGAGGATTTAAAATTTTATAGTTTTTATAAAATATATTCACTGAATTATATAAAAACAGCACATATTTAGATAGAGCAAACACTGTCACAACTGAAAATAGAAATGAACAGAAACACAGTTGTTGAGAAAGACACATATTAATGGCATCAAATAGATAAAAAAGATTATTACTTTTAAAACATACTGCTATTGGTAGATACTGTCGAGTTGGTTCTAATTCATAATGACCCTACATAGAACAAAGCATTGCCGGATTCCAACCACTCTCACACTCTTTCCTATGTTGGGCCCATTGTTGTAGTCAATATGTCAATCCATCACCTTGTAGGTCTTCAATTTTGTTCTTGCTGTTGGTACTCCACTTTGTGAAGCATGATGTCCTTCTTGAGGGCCTAGTACCTCATGATAGCATGTCCAAAACTTCGCCATCCTTGCTTTTAAGGAGTATTCTGGCTGTACTTCTTCCAACACAGATGTGTTTGTTTTTTGGTTGTTGTTCTTGTTAATGGGCATCAAGTTTTTTCCAACACATATCACCCTATTCACAAGAGAACAAAGCACCGCCTAGTCTTCTGCAGTCCTTACAATTGTTGTTATGTATGAGCCTACTGTTGCTGCCAAAGTGTCAATCCAGCTCATTGGGGTTCTTCTTCTTTTTCACTGACCCTCCACTTT
>NW_006408783.1:3683849-3684792 GCF_000296735.1 Chrysochloris asiatica
TATATATATATGCAGGTTCCTTATTAGTATAATCAAGTGTTCTGGAATACCCATTCTTCACAATGTTATCCATAGCTTGTCTTGATTCACATAGTCAAAACTGCTACATAGTTAATAAAGCACAATCGGGCTGTGAACCACAAGGTCAGCAGTTCAAAACTACCAGCTTTTCCATGGGAGAAAGATGAGGCTTTCTACTCCTGTAAAGATTTACAGCCTCGGAAGCTGCTGAGTCGGAACCAACTCCACGGCACATAACCACCAACCACCACCAAACTCCTTCTGGTATTTTGTTTTCAGCCCAAATCCATTTTACATCTGGAATGATAACCCTAATTCTATATCCTATTCTGAAGCTCACTTGTGTTTCAAGCAACTCCCAGCTGATATACTGTTACAACCATTTTTGAATTATCTTCCATAAAATTTACCTACATATGATTTAATGATGTTGTTTGATGATTGCTACATTCTGTTGAGTCATCTCTCTTTGGAATGGGCACAATTATGGATCTCTTCCAGTCAGCTGGAAGGTAGCCGTCTTCCAAATTTCTTGGCATAACCTCCAGTGCTGCATCAGTTTGTTGACAGATTTCAATTTTTATTCCGTCAATTCCTAGAGCCTTATTCTGCACCTTCAGTGCAGCTTGGACTTTCAGTACCTTTGATTCTTGATCATATGCTACCTCTTGAGATTGATGAATATCAACCATTTTTTTTCTGATACAGTTACACTGTATATACCTTCCATTTTCTTTTTATGCTTTCTGCATCAATCAACATTTTGCCGACAGAACTCCTTCAACACAGCAAGTCAAGGATTGAATTTTTTCTTCAATTCTTTCAGCTTGAGGAAAGCTAAGCATGTTTTTATTATTTCATTTTAGTTTTTTTAACTCCAGGTCTCTGCTACATTTCATTATAATATTTCATTTTGTTTCTA
>NW_006408783.1:3697673-3713541 GCF_000296735.1 Chrysochloris asiatica
GAACTGCTGATCTTGTGGTTGGAACCAACTTTTCACTTCAGTGCATTAACCTACAGTGCCACACCAGTACACCAGCAGAAGAAAGAGAATCTTTTGGCATGTCCATTTTATTTGGACCAGGACACACCCCTAAGGAAACATCTTTTTAATTGATTGGCTGCTAATAGCCAATCATGATAGAGTTACCTCTAACTGTATTGGTTTCATTATCATGGGAATAAGCACATCTCAAATGATAAACCACTGGAAATCCTGGCTTAGTCATGTTGACACAAAACTCTTAACTGCTACAACATTGAACCAGCATTAAAACTCCTAAATTATAACAAAAAGGCATTTTGGGGAGCATAGTTTTACCCTCTTGTTCTTGGGAAAAAGAGAACATGTTTTCCTAATTCAAATCGACTCAAAATTGCAAATAGCTTTGCAATCCCTGAATTCTGCAATATGCAAATATCTTACACGATGTGACCAGAATTCTCTTTAAGCAATGATCTAAAACTGGAGCTTTTATATACTAAGGAGATTATAACAGCTACAAGGAAAATTGTTATCTTTCCATTAGGATCAATATACCTTGAGTATTTTCATTAGAGCTTTAAGCATGGTATGTTCTGTTTCATTTAGCACAATGTTTTTTCAGACCAGGCTTACTGTTATAGTCACAGATTTCAAGGGTCTTGAAGGAGTATGTGTGCATGTGTGTTTGTGGCACAGACAAGTGCACAGGATGCCATGTGAAGCTATATTTGCATGACAGCCATAGCCAGGATCATCTGGATGACCATCATCAATTAAAGATGTTGTTAAGTGTCGTTGAGTCAGTTCTGATTTATAGCCACCCTGTATAGAGTTTCTAAGGAACAGCTGGTGGGTTTGAACTGCTGACTTTGTGGTTCAAAGTCCAGTGTTAATCTAACAATGACATACTAGGGAGTCCAGCCATGCGATTTCAGTGCTTGGCTATGCATTTCAGTTTCTGACTGCAATGGTGTTGAGTACAGATACTCTAGTGGAGGGCTGGATGAGCTAAAATTCATGTAGTTACCCATGGTAAGAACCCAATCGCAAAAGGAACATGGACACATGAACTGCAAGATTCTTGCCCAGTACTGTACATACCATGTACATACATGAGGTGCTGCAGTAGGGTGGGAGCCACCCCAATATTGCTCTATATGTCATTAGGGATGGGGAAGAGGTAGGGAACATTTCTGTGATTTTGTAACAGTTGGATTTTCCCTGCTTGAGAAACTGGCATTGCTAGGAAGCGGGAGCCTCTGGGGTGCAGCAGCTAGTATCAGGCTGAGCTAACTTTGTTAAGCTACTGGTCTCAAACAAAACCCACTGTGGTGGAGTCAATGCCGACTCACAGTGACTCCATAGCACAAAACAGAACTGCTCCATAAGCTCTCCAAGGCTGTGCATTTTTACTGAAGTGCCATATCTTTCTCCTGAAGAGTAGTAGCTGGTGGGTTTGAACCACCAATATTTAGGTTAGCAGCAGAGTGCCTTAACCACGGGCCACCAGAGTTCCAAGCTACTGAGAAGGTGTGGGAAATTAACCTGGATTATTCTAATGTTGGAGTCCTGGTGTGGTGCTGTGGGCTAATGCATCAGACTGCAAAGTCATTTGAACTGCAAGGTTGGTGTTACAAACTCACCAGCTTCTTCTTGGAAACCCTATACAGGGTCGCTATGGGTCAGAATCGACTTGACAGTACTTAACAACAATTCTAATGTTAGCTAAAATGGACATTTATTGGCATCTCTAAATTGGCGCTCACTTCAGGAATTTAATCCACATCACTGTATTGGTTCATCTCTCAGGTCAGTTGCTTTTGATGTGTTGGCTACTTTGAGGACAAGCTTTCTCCAACAGTAGATAGGTGGGCTGAAGTTGAGGCATGAGGAAGATGACTCTCAACACCCATGCAAGCCTCAGAAAGAAGAAACAGTTTAATTTGCTCAGGAGCCATGTATAAAATACCAGAGGAGGGTTCTAACTGGACCTGCTTGGTTCATATCCCCACTCATTTGGTGAGTTGTCCTTGCCAATTACTATCAAGTTGATTCCAAGTCATGGCGACTTCATATGTGTAGAAGAGAGCTTTCCATAGAGTGTTCAAGACACTGAACGTCAGAGTCAGATTGGCAAGCCTGTCTTCTGAGGCACTTCTGGGTGGGTTAGAATCACCAACCTTTCAGCTAATTGTTAAGTGTTTAACCCTTGTGCCACCCAGGGACTCCTTCCTGAGGGGATATTGTTGTTGTTAAGTACCATGAAGTTGGTTCCGACTCATAGTGATCCTGCACAGGGTTTCTGAAGCTGCATATCTTTATGGGTACAGAAAGCCTCATCTTTCTCCCATGGAACAGCTGGTAGTTTCAAACTGTCGAACTTGAGGTTAGCAGCCCAATTTGTAACCACTATGCTACCAGAGCTCCTTCCTGAGGTGATAGACATGAAATATTATGATTGGTCAAATCTGGATGGATCACTGACATCTCCTTGAAGGAGTGAGTTATTCTACTTTGCTGCCTCAGTGGGTGTAGGAACTGGGGAAGAAAAGTTAACCAAATAATGAATGCTATAACAGAATGATACCATCCAAAATTGTTCCTCTTACAACAAGCCCTAGGAAGCATTACTTATCTGGACCTTCCTCGGACTCATGGTGCCCTTCAGTAACTGTAACGTCCTCAAGCTTAGTATCCTTGCACTATTCTGAGCCCACACCACATATATGGAAGCAATTATTTGGTCCCTGACCATCCAACACACAACTCAAGATGGCTATCCTCTAGCCAACATGCTTATGGGTCACCAAATAGTGTTAGACTATTTGCTGACAGAACAGGGTGGAGTATGTGCCTGGCATACCACTTATTGCACTGATGGTAGGACCTCAAGTAAATTCCAGATTAGGCCATGCACATCCTACAGCAGGAAAGACAGCCCAGTCACAGATGAGCCACAGTATATGGAACCAAATAACAAGACCTATTTCCCACTGTTTTCTGAGACCCTTGGTGGCCATTTCTTGCTATTAAGCTTTGGCCCATGCATACTTTATAAACCATTGTTGTTGCTGTTGTTGTTATGTGCCACAGAGTCCGTTCTGACTTGTAGAGACCCTGTATGGGGTTTCTGAAGAATGCCTGCTGAGTTCAAACCAACCTTGCGGTCGATGGTTTTCCTACAGCGCCACACCAGGAGTCCACTAATTTACTAATTAAATGTATATCTTCAAGATTGCAGCAGTTTCCAAACGAAGCTTATAGTCACGCAAGGTCTACATACAGCCTGTCACTGGAAGATGCACTGAGGCATACAAACTATCAGAGTAGCCAACGAAAGATTTCTACTCTGTTGGATAGGAAATATGACTGACCCTATTCAGCATGAAGAAAATAGAGAAAAGAGACCTCTGTTCATGTTCCCACAAAGAATTATGAGTGTGAAAGGGGTGCAGAAATCAGTGTTAAACATGAACCACTTATTAAGTGAAATCTTGTAACTGAAGTCTTCAGGAATGTTGAAGCCTACACCTCTCCTTCTTTGGGCAATTATAAAGATGTGCAGGGCACAACCAGCACCCTAGTTGAGCAACCATATCCTGAGACAGGCCATTAAGAAAGATTGTTGTTGTTGTTGTTAAGTGCCATCAAGTCAGTTCCGACCCATAGCGACCCGGTGTAGGCTTTCCGAGGAGTGACTGGTGAGCTTGAATCACTGGCATTCTGGTTCAAATGACTTTGCAGTCTGGCACATTAACCCACAGTGCCACACCAGGACTCCTTTAAGAAAGATAACCCATATGAATTCCATAGCCTATGAGACTTGCCATTAAGCAAGACCACCGAGAAAAATACTGGATTTTTACTTCCTTGTGAGATACTGTACAGGCCGGACTGGTTGATCTAGTGCCCTAGGCATAACTTTAAGAGACAAACCCTCTACTAGAGCAAAGGAGAATACCAACCCCTGGGTCTGAATTAAGAGTCCCGAAGAAACATCCCAGAAAACATTCTGTCTGCCCCTATCAGAGGCCTTTCAGTGGAATCCATCTTGAAGAGATGCTGTGCACATATCCAAATAACGTGCTGTTGTTGTTAAGTGCCACTGAGTTGATACTGACTCATAGTGACCCTATGCACACACAACAGAATGAAACACTGCCCAATCCTGGGCCTCACAATTGTTGCCATACTTGAGCCCATTGATTCTGTCACTTTGCCAATCCATCTCCCTGGGGGTCTTCCTCTTTTTCTCGGACCCTCCACCTTACCAAACATGATATCTGTCTCCAATGACTGGTCCCTCCTGACAATATGTCTGAAGTATGAGAGACAAAGTCTAGCCATCCTGGCCTCCAAGGAGCACTCTGGCTGCATTTCTTCCAACACAGATCTGTTCTTTTGGCAGCTCATAGCACTTTCAGTATTCTCCTCTAACACCATAACTCAAATGCATGCCCTCTCCTAAATAGGCCATTTTCTGGAAATCCACACATATCCCTAATGAATAAACATGACGTACCCAAACCCTTTTAAACCCCAGCAAAGCCTTTGTTCCAGAAGACAGGGCTTAAGTGTTACGTTGAACCCTCCCTATCTCCAGCTGCAAACCTCTTTCCTATAATAAACTCTGTTCATTTGGAAACTCTGTCTCACCTGACTATTCTTAATCAGTAGAAGACAAGACCAAGACCACTCTCCTGAAGGGTGGAGATGTGAATGGCACTCCCTGTAACAACTACATTAATGCTATTAAATAAATTAAAGTTTTTTCAATCATGTTAATAGATTAATGGTATAAATTTGCATTTAAGAGAAAATATTTCAATTTGTTTTGTAGTTGGACACCTAGTTTTATGTTTTATGTATTTTGCGATCATGATTCAGAAATAAGTTCCTACAATACTAGGCTTGAATATTTTTTACTTTATGAGGGATCCGTACAATACTTGATTTTGAGGAACTCTGAGGTGTTGTGAATTATTTAATGTGGCTCTTATAGCCTTAGGCTTTGTAATTCCCACCAGATGACTGGATGCTATTGTTATTGTTAAGTGCCATTGAGTCAGTTCCAATTCATAGTAACTCAAACCCTGGATAGGGTTTCCGAGAAGTGGCTGGCGGGTTTGAACCACCAACTCTGCAGTTAGCAGTCCACTGCTTGTCATACAGTGCCACACTAGTACTCCAATGACTGGACTGTTGTTGTTAAGTGCCATTGAGTCCATTCTAACCCACAATGACCCTGTATAGGGTTTCTGAGTAGCAGCTGGTGAGCTTGAACTGCCAACCTTGCAGTTCAAACTGACTTTATAGTCCAGTGCATTAACCCACAGAGCCATACCAGGACTCCGTACATTGATTGGATGGTGGTGGTTATATGCCGTGGAGTCGGTTCCGACTCATAACAACCCTGTACAGGGTTTCTGAGGCTATAAATCTGTACAGAAGCAGAAAGCCTCATCTTTCTCCTGCAGAACAGCTAGTAGTTTTGAACTGCTGACCTTAAGGTTCACAGTCCAATTCATAACCACTACGCTACCAGAGCTCCTGGATAGAGCTATGCAAATGTGAGGTACTTGTGGCCCACCCAGGAGATTAGATAGCTTGCTAATAATGTAAATAATGTACAAGACATGCGTATAGGGGTAGAACTATATAGGAATTAGTCAGTTAATCATCCCACTGTGCTTAAAATAAGCCATCCTTGAAGTGGAAAGGACATCATACTTGGTAAAATGGAGGGTCAGGGGAAGGCAGGAAGACCCCCAATGAGCTGGGTTGACCCAGTGGCAAAAACAACGGGCTCAAAGGTAACGACAATTGTGAGGTTGGTGTAGGGCCATGTAGGGTTTCAGTCTGTTGTGCACTAGGTCTCCGTGAGTCAGGATAACTTGACAGCACCTAACAGCAACAACAATAGAGGCTGAAACGGAGATCTCCCAATCAGCAAGAAAGAAGAGCCAGGAACGGAGACCATCCTTTGACCTGAGACCCCTGAGAAAACCCGGGAACCCCAGAGAGAGAGCTGCAATGCCTTGTGGAGACAGTGAGAGATAATAAGAAATGGAGGCAGGAGAACCAGGAGTCTGGCAGGGATGGCACGATTAACTTCTGGCTCCATGGATCGAGGAAGCTGAGCGTGTTCAGGTCGGAGACTTTCTGGCTGAGTATACTGCTTCCAGGCATATGGTGGATCTGGGTTTGCCAACTCAAGGAGCTCGAGCTGAGTGCCTCAGGGCAAGGTTGGCTGACAGAGTGGGGTGCTTCTGGGCACTTATCAGCAGAGCTCAGAGTGATGCTGAATTTGCTTGAACAGTACAGGGACCTAGGGGAATGCTGAATTTGCTTGAACAGTGCAGGACCAATTGCTGAGAAGAGGCTGTCCTGATCAAAGACCTGTATCCTGAGTCATTTCTGATCCCGAAATTGTAGCCTGTTACCTCTCCAGTAAACTACATCCTAGTGAGTATTGTCTGTAAGTTGTGTGGCCGTTATGGTGAATCTCTGAACCCAGCAGAGAAGTAAAGAGAGCTGGGAGTAGAACAGTTGGTATCAAAGTGGTTAAAAAACCGGTAAAAAGAACTGTTTAACATTGGCTTTATAGAATCAGTATTGGCCTCTTGATCTTGGCCTTACTCTGTGCCTTGTGAAGTTAATGGAGGCCACTTGTCTCTTCAACGACATTTTACAAACCTTGCTTCACATGTCTATTTCAGCTAACATTTACTCTTTTCTTTTCAGGCTAAACATTAGAATGAAAAGTTTTTGCAGTAGTTTGAATAGAAAGATCAATCCTGTTTCCTAAGACACAGTGCTAAGTGGCTGGCTATAGAATTGTTGCTGTTGTTGTCATTAAGTGATGTCAAGTCCGTTCTGAGTCATAGTGACCCTGTCTGGTGAGTTTGACCCACTCACCCTTTGGTTCAAATTGACCTTGCAATCCAGCACATTAACCCACAGTGCCACACCTAGACTCCTAGAGATTTCCAAATAAGGGCATGACACTCTTTGGGAGGTATATTAGAACTATTTGAGGAGCACGGTCAACCATCACAGGTACTTCCAACAGCCTGAAATGTCATCTTCTGAGGTTGTATACCCTTGATGAAAACCACTACCAAAGTGATCCTCTTTAACAATGGAATATCTACTATTTCTCCAGAGTACCAGAGCAGAAACTAAGTCAGGAGTCACAGCTTTAGAACAGGAACCCCCTTAAGCATAACCTGCCTCAGACCTAAACATAATGGTTTGTGTCTGGTCTTGGTGTTAACGGGCAGACACATCTCCACTTGAAACTGCTAAGTCAACTCACTGCCAATCTGGTTCTCAGTTTTGCCTCTTGTTGCACTTTGATTCTTTGAAGATGTCTACACTAGACAGGAAAATGTGCCTCGCAGTTCCCGTTTCCAGAAACGCCTGGGTTCCCAGCTGTCAGCTCCTGAAGCATCAGCCTTCCTCACAGTGCATCTGGTAACCAGACATTTGACAGACTCTGATGGACAATTCTCATCCAATAGCTCCCAGTCAAGGCAACCAAAGGTTTGTAGGGTCTACAGCACAGTTCTTGCTCTACTTAATCCTTCATTGTCCCAGTACTTTCACAGGTGTTGATCACGAATAAACATATTACACCCCTGGTAGCGCAGAAGTTATGAGTCGAAACTACCAGCTGTTCCATGGGAGAAAGATGAAGCTTTCTGCTCCCGTAAAGATTTACAGCCTCAGAAACCCTATACAGGGTCACTATCACTTGGAATGGACTCCATGGCACATACTACCAACCACCAGCCCCCACCTCAGCATCTGTTTTCAGAGAGCCAAATGGTGACACTGAGTGTGGTTTGAGATTGACTGTGCTTTATGAGTCCACCCACAAGGTGTTGCTTGTGTGGCTAATCATGCCACTTCCCTGCTAAGTAGCCACACTCTGCTGGGATATTCAGCTTGGTAATTCCCAGTTCCACAATGCAGATCCGTGGATAAAAAGATACCAGAAATAGTTTCAAATCAATAGGTTTAACAGCATTGTCTTGATCCTGATTAAAATATAGCAGCCTTACCCATAAGTTTGAATTTTCCCAAATTGTGTTTCAAATAGGCATCCTTGGGTTGTGGTTAGAATGCACCCAGAGGCACCTGGGAAGAAAAGCCTGGCTATGTGCCTCCAAGAAGTCACAGCCATGAAAACTCCATGGAGCAGTTCTATTTTGTGTGAGGGGGCGTAATGACTTGCTATTGATTTGACGGAAGCTGGTTTTTTATTTAGTGTTTACTGCATGACACCATTTTAAGCAGTTTGGGTGAATTGCAATCCTGTTACTTGTAACCATTGTCACTGCAATTGTACAGATGAGGACACTGAAGCATAGGACACTCACTAAGGGAACTGGTTATAGTTGAGAATTAAATTTCGGCAAGTTTATTTCTGAGCCCATGACATTAACCACCATACCACTGGTTTTAAAACTGTGTGTGTACCAGAGTCCAACGGTTGACCCCAGCCCCTAACGGTTGCGATGCAGGCGGTCTGAGGTGGGACACACTTCTGATAAGTGTCCAGCAGCTGCTGCTGCAGTTTCAAGGGCCATACTTTGAGAATTAACAGACACTACACTGTCTCTTCAGTACCATCAGGTGAAGATGCACTACATTTCCCCACATGATAAGTGAGAGTGTTCAAATAGAACACATTCCTTTTGACCTAGCAATTGCTCTGCTCTACTTATAGCGTAGTGGTTACGAATCGGGCTGCGAACCTCAAGGTCAGCAGTTCGAAACTACCAGCTGTTCCATGGGAGAAAAATGAGGCTTTCTGCTCCCTAAAGATTTACAGCTTCAGAAACCCTGTACAGGGTCACTGTGACTTGTAACTGACTCCACGGCACATAACAACAACTTAGTACATATCCTAGAGAAGTAAGAGCCAGGACAAATAGATTTATGCACACCTGTGTTCAGTGCAATATTACCCACAACAGGAAAAAAACAGAAGCAACCTAAATGCCCACCAGTGGATAAACAGATAAACAAATCATGGTCCATACACATAAGGGAACACTACACAATGTTAAAGAACAACATGTGGGGGACACTTCCACACATGGACGAACCTGGAAGACATGATGCTGAGTAAAACTAGTCAGTCACAAAAGAATAAATAATGTATGAAACCACTATTGTGTGTCAAAAATCAAGAAAAGGTTTTCACACTAAAAGAGACATTCTTTGATGGTTAGCAGGGGTGGGAGATGAAGGGAAGGCAAGTCAGAGGCTAGAAGGTAGACATGTGCTAATTTGGGTGAGGGGGAAGGTAATATACAAGAAGAGGGAAGTTGTCAAAATAATGATGGAGGCTGGAGAAGACATAGGGAGAAATGTGAGATTTAAAGGCAACAGACATAAATGCTTTTATATGCAAAATCCTGCAATAATTATGCTCTACCAGCAAGTGCATAGATACTCAGACTGAACAAAAGTTGGAGGGAGAGTAGGAACAGATCCATAAATACACAGGAGGACAGAGGATGTTTGTACATGCTGTTTGTACATGTTGTTTAGCATTTGTATTTATGAATGAGTAGAGCACATGGGGAACAAAGTTATGAAAACTTCTTATAAATAATCAAATACTTAATGGAATGAGTCACTCAGCCTGGGGATGCCAGACTACAGTCTTGGTACACCAAAGTCAGCAGGCATAACATAGTTCACAATGACAATATTCTACATCCTACTTTTGTAGGTAGTGGCTGAGGTCTTCTGGTGAGCAGGTGGCTGTGTAAGGTGCAACTGTCCAAAGGAAAGGAGAGTTGTGAAAATCGAAAATATGGGCAAACACATAGCCCAGTAGACTAATGGACCACATGAACATTAGTTTCCATGACCCTGAAACCAGAAGAACTAGATGGTGCCATGGGGCCGCTGCTAAAGGCTCTGTAAGGACTATTAGAAGTCCTGAAGAGAGAAGGAGAAAATATGGAACAAAATGTAAAATCATAAAAAAGACCAGACTTAATCATCAGATAGAGATTTCACTTTTAGTCATCTATCAGGTCTGGAAACGAACTCACCTCTATGGGTCAAATAATGTTGTTAAGTGCTGTTGAGTCAGTTCTGACTCATAGTGAGCCTGTATAGGGTTTCCGAGGCACAGTTGTGAGCTTGAACCACCAACCTTGTGGTTCAAACCAGCACTGCACTCCAGCGCATGACCCACCCACAGCGCTTTGCCAGAACTCCGGTTCAAACAATTTGTTGTTGTTATGTGCCGTGGAGTTGGTTCCGATTCATAGCCACCCTGTACAGGGTTTCTGAAAGGAGCTCTGGTAGCGTAGTGGTTACGAATCGGGCTGTGAACCTTAAGGTCAGCGGTTCGAAACTACCAGCCACTCCGCGGGAGAAAGATGAGGCTTTCTACTCCCGTAAGGATTTACACCCTCGGAAACCCTGTACAGGGTCGCTATGGGTCGGAACCAACTCGACGGCACTTAACAACAACAACAACAGGGTTTCTGAGGCTGTAAATCTTTATGGGAGCAGAAAGCCTCATCTTTCTCCTGTGGAACAGCTGGTAGTTTCAAACTGCTGATGTTAAGGTTTGCATCTGGATTCGTAACCACTACGCTACCAGCGTTCCTTATCAACAATTGTTGTTGTTGAGTGCCATAGAGTCAGTTCTGACCCATAGCGACCCTGTATAGGGTTTCCGAGGAGCAGCTGGTGAACTTGAAATGCTGACTATCAGTTCAAATGGCTTTGCAGGCTGACGCATTAACCTGCAGCGCCACACCAGGACTCGTATTCAACAATGTTGTTGTTGTTAAGTGCCATCGAGTCGATTCCAACCCATATCGACACTATATAGGGTTTCCGAGGAGCAGCTAGTGAGCTTGAACCACAACCTTGCAGCTCAAACGACTTTGCTGCCTGACTCATTAGCCCGCAGCGCCACACCAGGGCAGGTTCAAACAACAGACAGCTCTATAAGGAGACCAGTACCACTAGGAAGGTATGTACTCCTTAGACTAGCCAACCATTTAGGTCAAATAGGCACCATTACCCAAGGAAGTTCAGAAGGATTAGGAAAGAAAGAGGAATGGAAATGAGGACCACAGGAGGAAATGGTGTAAGTGATTTACATTGCAGGCATTGGAATCAACGATGTGAAGCAAAATGTGTGTGTATGTTTGAATGGAAAATTGATTTGTTCTGGTGTTAAGTTGTTAAGTGCTGTAGAGTCAGTTCTGACACATAGTGACCTTGTACAGGGTTTCCAAGGAGCGGCTGGTGGGTTTGAACTACCAACTGTGTGGTTAGCAGTCCAAGGTTTATCCTGCAGCACTACACCAGGACTCTTTAATATAAATTGGGTGAGGGCTAACCAATTTTTTTTTTTTTTAATGTTTAAATGAAAATTCATAATAATTTTTTTTTAATGGAAATATGTCAGAATGTTAACAATTGTTGAATCTGGGAGAGGGTATACAAGACACTTTTGTCTTCCATTCTTGAAAGAACGTAAACTTAAAATTATTTAAAAATAAAAGTTAAACAAATAGGGAAAAAAAGAAAACAAGAAGAAAAAAAAAATCCAGTACATTTGAAACTACTCGATGGTCTTGTGATGGATTGGTTGATGCTACGTGACTGTCATGTTCCTGTGCTAGACCTTCATCTGTCTGCTACATGTGGTTAAGTGCATATGAATTCACAGTAGCACCCTGTTTACAAGCCCCATTTCACTTTTCTTCAAGTTCAACAGAAATCTAGAATTGATAAGAGAAAGACTAGCATGTCTAAGTACTATTTAACTACTATTTTTAAAAGAAAGGACTGCCAAAAATTTACATTTAGTAATTTTTGGAAGTTTTAAAAATTATTTGTAAATATTGTTTTTGTTAAGTGCCATTGAGTTGGTTCCGAATCATAGCAACCCTGTATAGGGTTTTCTACGAGCAGTTGGTGAGCTTGAACCACCGACCTTATGGTTTAAACCAACCTTGCAGTCCAGTGCATTAACAAATAGCACCACACCATGACTCTGTTTGTAAATAGGTTGTATGAAAAAAATCTATATATTTGAAACAATAAGTTTGGTATGACATTTAATGTCAAAAATCAGGTGATTTATTGGATTGTTTTCTGATGGAATTTTTTATTTGCTCATTCATTCATTCAGTTAATATTAAGGAAGAGTAGTGTTTGCAGCATTGTATATCCTTGCAAGTACTATACCAATAACTACTAAGGTTTTATAAAAAGTACTGCATTCTCTAGGAGTATGGTGAGACCTGAGGACTCCTGAGCCTATGGACAAGGACATAGCCACAGAGGGCTAGCGCAGAGAGTGAAGCAAAGAATCCCACACTTGCAGATAGCACCTATTTGACCTAGCTTCAATGGCTGGATGATCAGAACTTGAGTAGAAGAAGGAAAGAAAAAAAAAAAAAAAGTCTTTTTAATAAAGAAAACAAGTGTAATATATGCTACAATTTGATGAACTTGATCTATACTTATGGATGTAGTAGCTTAAAATACCAACTAAGAGGAAGGGGATCTTTACAGCAAGGATCATTCCCATCCCCTCTGTACACAGGGTTGATAGGGATGGGCAACTTAAGCATTGGTTACCTAAAATGGAGCTTTCTGCTCCTGTAAAGATTTACAGCCTCCAAAACCCTATGCAGGCTCGCTATCAGTTGGAATCGACTCCACGGCATACCACCAACCAGCCAACCAATAAAGGCACAACGTGACTGGCTTATAAACTTTCAAGAGGGAGCCCAGTTCCAGAGGGTGCAGAATGTAGACTCTCCACTGAGAGGTTTTCAACCTGTCTAGATGGAGCTGGTGAAAGAAGATGGGGATAAGACTCTTGTGGTTCAGTAATGCGTAATTGTTATCTTGACTGACTGTGACTGTTACAATTGTAAAGGTAGACGTTTTGTAGCAAAAAGTGGGGAGTGGTTGATCGTGCAGTCCAGGAGTGGAGGACAAGAGCAGGAGAGGCATGTGGGACCCTATCCAAAGAAGCAGCAATGCCAGAGATGGAGGCAGAGATGATGATGTGGAGAGATGGAGTGGCTGGAGACTCTAGACTCAAGGAGGGAGAGGGCTGTGTGCTGGTGGCCAGGGGACAGGCTTGCAGGGTGTGCCCTTAGGGTGTTTGAATGATTGCATATTCCTGAGTGTTTTGGTGCACATCAAAAAACAAAAAACAAAAAACCCCAGAGGGAATAGAAGCAAATACTTTTGAATGATGATGCAGGGAGGGGATTGTAATCATTGCAATGACAGGATGAGTATAAAGCTGATGTTCTCCCATGTAAACTATCACTCAATTCACAATAAAAACTTAAAAAAAAGGGAAAACACAAAGTAGAAGAAATAACTAGTGCAAGAATATGAAATTACAAAATAATATTGTATCACTAAAGGACCATTAGAGATTATTTGTATAGTAAGGCAATAGTAAGAAATCAATTTAAAAAACCACAAAAATGTATTTTGTAATTTTAAAAAAGTGCTGCTTTCTCAAGGAGTTTCCTTTCCAAACTTGAGGTCACTAGTTTTGACATTATCTCTGGGAAGTAAGATGGTACCCTGCAATAGTGTCTCCAGTTTGTATTTCAGAAAATAAGGACCTCAGAGATTAAGTAACTGCCTTAGGGCAAAAATCAGGTGGAGCCACTGACAGAACGTGTATCCATGAACTCCTAAGCACTTCTCTGCCTTACAATTTTCTATCTCTGGAAAACTCTGTCCTAAGTTTCTTATGGTAAAATACTTAACCTCTAATTTCAGAGTTTAGAAAGGGAAAGGAATTCTATAGGGAAGTAATTAAATAAAAATTCAATGCTGCCTTCATTTGAATTATTACCTGTTTTGACTCTCCCGATTCCAGACAGGAAATGAATTGTTTGTGCCTTAAGCTCCAAGCTGAGCCCTCTGACTCTGTAGTCTATTGTTTGTTGGTAAGAGCCATCCAGTCAGTTCAAACTCACAGGACCCTGTAAAAGGCTTCTAGGGAGCACCTGATGTGCTTGAACCACCGACCTTGTCACTCAAATCGACCTTGAGGCCCAGTGCTTGCTTTATTCCACAGCACCACACCAGTCTTTGGAAAATAATATTCCAAATAGAGGGAACTATGAGGATAAAGAAAGACAGAGCCACATGCATTTGTATGTTTGTAATATTATTTTTATTTTTACTTAGAACACAAATAAACTGGGTGGAATTATTTTTGACTTTTTAAAAAGACCACGATCTTCTAGGAACTGTTGATATTAATGCAAATACACTAACCGATGAGCCTTGACCTCATTTCTAATTAAAGATGTCAACAGAAATAATCGCACAGAGGCCCCCATCGTTTCTGATCAACAGAAGATAATGTGGAAGAAGCTTAAAACAAAATAGGACAATTCAATTCCAAAGTTCTTTTCAAGAGCTTCTTTTTTTTTCTTTTTAGCAATGTTTTTAAGTGCTTACAACTCCAAAGTTTTGCAAATACACTTTGTACATCTAAATTTGCCAGTCTGTCTTTTCAAAATGTTGAATATGTTTTTTATCTAATTTGTAGTGACTATCAAGTGAAAAAGGAGCTCTGGTAGCATAGTGGTTATGAATTGGGCTGCTAATCTCAAGGTCAGCAGTTCAAAACTACCAGCTGTTCCACAGAAGAATAATGAGGCTTTCTGCTCCTGTAAAGATTTACAGCCTCAGAAACCCTATACAGGGTTGCTATGAGTGGAAACTGACTCCATGGCACACTACCTCCACCACCACCACCAAGTTAAATGACCTTTGATTGATTACCATCTATAGGGAGTCCTGGTGTGGCATTGTGGGCTAATGCGCTGAACTTCAAAGTTGTTTGAACCACAAGGTTGGTGGTTCAAGCTCACCAGCCGCTCTTTGGAAACCCAAACAGGGTTACTAGGGATTGGAACTGACTTGACAGCACTTAATAACAACAACAGCCATTTATATATGAAAACCAAATACAGTTTCCAGTTGTCACTCTGTCATACTGTGATGGTTACGGATTGGGCTGCCAATCTCACAGTCAGCAATTCAAAACTACCAGCCATTCCACCAGTGAAAGATGAGGCTTTCTGCTCCCATAAAGATTCACAGCCTCGGAAACCCTATACAGGGTCACTGTGAGTTGGAACTGACTCTATGGCACATAACCACCACCACCACCAATACCAGTACAGTGGCCCATGGTGGACATGTCTCAGTGGAGCTTCCAGACCAAGACAGACTAGGAAGAAGGAGAGACAAACGACTTCTGAATGGTTAGCCACTGAAACCTTATGAAAAGCAATGAAATATTGTCCAATATAGTGCCTGAAAATGGGCCACTCAGGTTGGAAGGCACTCAAAATACAACTGAGGAAAAGCTGCCTCCTCAAAGTAGAGTTGATCTTAATGATGTGGCTGGAGCAACGCTCTCAGGACCTTCATTTGATGATGGGGCACAACTCAAAATGAGAAGAAAGAGCTGCAAATATCCAATGATAACTGCAACATGGAAGATAGTCATACCACTATGAATTCATACTACTATGAATCTAGGAATACTGGAAGTTGTCAAAAATGAGATAGAATACATAAAGATCAATATTTTACTCATACTCTTCCCTCTTGATGGTCCTATAGTCCTCTGTTTCTGAAATGACCGATTAACTGCTCCCCCCTATTAGTTACACATCTTCTATATTAATAGTTGTGACCATCACCATTATTCCTGATAACAATTACTCAAAATTGAATCTAAAATCCTAACTCCCTCATCACCAGACCTATCTAGACAAGAGGAAAACTATTCAGT
>NW_006408783.1:3714166-3715303 GCF_000296735.1 Chrysochloris asiatica
AGTAAACCTTCACTCAATTCATAATAAGAAAAAAATTTTAAATCAGTATTCCAGGTATTAGTGAGCTGAAATGGACTGGTATTGGCCATTTTGAATCAGACAATCATATGGTTTACTATGCCAGGAAGGACACGTTGAAAAGAAATGGCATCACATCACAAACAGCATTTCAAGATCTATCTTAAAGTACAACACTGTCTTTGATAGGATAATATCCATACGCTTACAAGGAAGACTAGTTATACCACTATTATTTAAACTTATACATTAACCACTAAAGCCAGTAATGAAGAACTTGAAGAATTCAAGCAACTTCTTCACCTGAAATTGATCAAATATGGAATTTAGATGCACTGATAATTATTTGTGATTGGAATGCAAAAACTGGCAACAAAGAGAATGACACAGTAGTTAGAGAATATGGCCTTGTTAACAGAAACGATGCTGGAGAATTTTGCAAGACCAATGACTTCCTGAAAATACTTTTTTCAACAACAGAAAAGAAAAATATATGCGGACCTCACCAGGAAGAATACACAACTATATGTGACACCAACTATTCTTCCTGAAAAAAATAAAAAGTCATTAAAAAGACAGGAAAGAAAGAAAGAAAGAAAGAAAAAACCAAAGTGGATGCCAGAAGAGCCTCTGAAACATGCTTATGAACACAGAGAAGTTAAAGGGAGCTAAACAGGAAATTTCAAAGGGCAACTCAAGAAGACAAAGCAAAGTGTTATAGTGAAATGTGCAAAGATCTGGAGTAAAAAGTGAAGAAAATGTGCAAAACTGAAGAAAAAGCTCAGCGTTGCTCAAGCTGAAAGAAATGAAGGAAAAAATCAAGCCTCAGGTTGCACTACTGAAGGATGCTATGAAGAACACAGCCTTTGGTATGGATTACATGTGAATGTAAAGAAAACAAAAATCCTCACCACTGGACCAACAAACAACATTCTTATCAATGGAGAAAAAATTGAAGTTGTCAAGGACTTCATTTTTGTTGGATCAACTATTAACACTCATGGAAGCAGCAGTCAAGAGATCAAACAACATATTGCATTAGGCAAATCTGCTGCACAAGACCTTTTTAAAGTGTTGAAGAGCAAAGATGTCAGCTTGAGGACTAAGGTGTGCCTGGCC
>NW_006408783.1:3715543-3727271 GCF_000296735.1 Chrysochloris asiatica
CCCCAACAAGATGGATTGGCAATGTGGGCAGCATCAATGGACTCAAGTGTGGCAACAGTAGTGAGGTTGGCCCAGGATCAGGCAGTGTTTCGTTCTGTTGTGCATAAGGTTGCTATGGATTGGTACTGAGTTGATGGCACCTAACAACAACAACAACAATGGGCAAAATACTGAATGACATGTTGGTGCTGTGTTTCTCTGCTATGCATACGATTTTTGATGAAGTAGTTTGTCTCTCCTACTTCCTAGCCTGTCTTTGTCTGGAAGGTCATCTGAAACCTGTCCACTGTGGGTGACCCTGCTGGTATTTAAAATACCAGCGGCATAGCTTCCAGAATCACAGCAACTCACAGGTGACCACAGTACGACAAACTGACAGACATAGGTGGATTGAGGGATACAGGAAACATCAAAAGAAGATGGAGAAAATACACAGAAGCACTGTACCAAACAGAATTGGTCGATGCTCAACCATTTCAAGAGGTATTGTTTGATCAAGAACCAATTTACTGATGGAAGAAACCCAAGCTGCACTGAAGGCATTGGTGAAACACAAGCCTTAATGAATTGGCGGGATACAAAAAGAAGTCTCTCAACGAACTGATATAGGGCTGCTGCTGCTCACTTGTCAATGCCAAGAAATTTGTAAGACAGCTACCAGGTCAACTGAGTGGAAGAGATCTAGATATGTGCACATTTCAAAGAGACATCCCCATGATTCATCAGAATGCAGAGATTTCCAAACAATAGCATTAATATCACATGTAAGAAAAATTGTGCTGAAGATAAACAGTTGTAGCAATACATCAACAAGGAGCTGCTAGAAATTCAAGCTGGATTCAGAAGAGGACATGGAACAAGGGATATCATTGCTGACCTCAGGTGGATCTTTACTGAAAACAAAGAATTCCAGAAAGACGTTTACATGTTCTTTATTGATTATGCAAAGACTTTCAAATGTGTGGACCATGAAAAATCATGGATAATACTTGGAAAAATGGAACTCCAGAACACTGTATCATGCTAATGAGGAGCCTGCACATAGACCAAGATGTCTTCAATATCCCCTTGTTTGAAAAGAACAGCATGATACTGAATGGTTTGTAATCAGAAAAGGTGTGCCCTAGGGTTATATCATTTCACTATACTTACTCAATATGTATGCTGTGCGAATACTCCAAGAAACTGGATTTTATGAAGAAGAATGTGGCATCAGGATTGGAAGAAGACTCAATCACAACCTGCCATTATGAGATGATCAACATGGTTTACTGGAAGCGAAGAGGACTTGAAACACTTACTGATGGAGATCAAAGACTACAGCCTATAGTATGAATTGCGCCTCTCTGTAAAGAAAAAAAGCAAATCCTTACAACTGGGTCCATAAAATGGAACAATAAATAATATCATGATAAACAAATAAAAGACTAATGTTGTTGATGACTCTATTTTGCCCGGATCCACAATCAACACTCATTAAAGCAGCAGTAAAGAAATTAAAGGATGTATTGCAAATCTACTGCAGAACACCTCTGTAAATTGTTAATGAGCAAAGATGCCACTTTGAGGAGTAAAGTTCACCGGTATGGTACTTTTAATTGGGTCATATACATTTGAAAGTTGGACAAGAAATAAGGAAGACCACAGAAGAATGCATTTTTATTATAGTGTTAGTGAAGAATATTGTCTTCTGGACTACCAGAAGAACAAGCAAATCTGTAGTAGAGCCAGAATGCTCCTTAGAAACAAGAGTGGTGGGACTTCACCTTTCATTCATTGGGCATGTTGTCAGGAGCAACAGGCTCTGCAGAAGGACATCATGCTTAGTAATGTGTCAGCCAAACAGTGGAAGACCTCCAGCAAGATGGATTGACACAGTGGCAGCACCATGGGTTGCCATAACAACAATGGGAGGACCAGGCAGCGTTAGTTCTCTACACAGGATCTCTATGCCAACTTGAAGGCACCAAATAACAATAACAATAGATTTATTATTTGGGGAATCTTGGGGGTAGAGGGGCTCTTTCATGAACATATGGACTCATTCATCAGTAGATATACTGAAGTTCTGCAAGGTGCTTATGGAGTTGAGAGAAGGCACCAGTATAGTGAAGACCCCCGTCTTGTGGTTTTTATTCAGTTAAGTATCCAGGGTTGTTTTTTGTAGCAGAATTTATAAAAAAGCAGTCCTAATGGTGTAGTGGTTAACTGCTCCGTTGCTAAATAAAAGGTCAGTGGTTTGAACCCACCAGCTATGCAGGACAAAGATGTAGCTGTTGGCTTCCATAAAGATTCACAGGATTGGAAACCCTATATGGCAGTTCTACTCTATCCTAAAGGGTTGCTATGAGTCAGAATTCACTTGATGACAGCAGGTAACTTAATAAAAGTAGGGATGAAAAAGATCCCTAATGATCCCCCCCCCATCCTATACAAATTCACTTAGTTCAGTGAGAAGGCTTTAGGAATTAACAAGCTACACAAACCATTTAATATCTCTCCCTAAGAATCTATATTATAATACAAATTTTCAGCAAATGTTTTTTATGGAGACACAAATTCTGTTAGAAACAGAGTCCCCTAAAAGGGGTTATAAAGTATTTCCTAAGAAAAATAATAAAGTGAAAAGGCAAAACAAAAGCATTTAGTTTTAGAGGACAAGGTAAGCATCCACTAACACAGTAAGGATCCTGGTGGTACAAATGATTTACAACTGTCTGATAACCTAAAGATGGAGGTTGTAACCCTCCTAGAGTTCCTTGGAATAAAGGTCTGGTGATCTGCTTCAGTAAGACTCCAAGAGAGTCTGTAGAGCATACTGACTTAGGAACACACAGGGCTGTCATGAATTAGAGGGATTACTTGATAGCTATTGTTATTAAGTGCCACTGAGTCAGTCAGATCATAGCAATCCTGTATAGGGTTTCCAAGGAGCGACTGGTGGACTTGAACCTCCATCCCTGCAGCTCAAACTGACTTTGCAGTCCAGTAAATTAACCTACAGTACCACACCAGGACTCCAAAACAATGTGTGGCACTGCAGGATAAGCACTGGACTTCTAACTGAAAGGTCAGCAGTTCAAACCTATCAGCTGCTCCCTGGAAATCCTATACAGGCCATTCTGGGTCTGGACTGACTCGATGGCACTTCACAATAACATAATTTCAGGGTGTAAGTAAAAAGGAACCCTTCTTCCAATGCCTTTTCTAGTCATTGAAATGCCCATATTGGCTTTTCCTTTGGACTAGGCATTTTAAAAACCTTATTAAAATGTATTAATTGGTATTTGAGAGGAACTGTACTCTTTATTCATGAATGTTGTTGTTAAGTGCTGTTGACTCAGTTCCAACTCATAGCAACCCTGTATAGGGTTTCCAAGGACCAAATGGTGAGTCTGAACCACCAACATCTTGCGGTTCAAATTGACCCGGTGGTTGAGTACTTATCCTACAGCGCCACACCAGGACTCCTTATTCACAAATACTGAATAATTCATTATTTAAAAGAATCTTAACGGGTTGGTAGGACAAATGGGCTATGAGTGTAGCAAAGAAAAATCGGGAAAAAAATAGAGACAATCATGGAAGAGTAATGTGGATGGATGGGCATTCCAGCAGGCCAGAAGTCAGTGGCAAGAGGATGGTGTATGCTGTGGGGACAGGGTAGACTGGAGTGCTTGTACCTGCCTATGTGGCAATTTTACCTAGGGCGAGAATGAATCAATCACTGGTCTATTAGTACAGCCAGGTTTCTGGCCACGAGGCTGATGAGAAAATCTCTTTGAATGTGTTTGACCAATGTCTTCTTCAGATGACTAATTAGATTGACTCTTGAATATAAAACCAGTACTTCTAGGGTCTTTCACTACCCATCTTCCTTTTCTCTGACCACACCTCTTTGTGTGGACTTGGGAGATGTGCCAGTTGAGTTGGTGTCAGTTGTTGTTGGCTCTGACTCATGGTGATGTCATGAGTAGCAGAATGAAATGTTGTCTGGTCCAGAGAGCATTCATGTTCAGTTCAGTGGCAGGTCTGAGTCCACCAATATAGCTATCATGTAGAGCTTCACAATCTAAGCACTAGTTGGCACAATATTGTGCTGTGATCCATGGCTATTTCAGTGGTTAATTTTGGAAAGAAGATCTATTTTGCCTGATTTGAATTACAGCTCCCTTCAAAGTAACCTACATTAAGAATATATAATCGTTTTATAAAAATCACAGAGCAGGGTCTCATGGTATCATTTACAACCTCAGCTATAGTTGTGGCAGGGGTCCAGTCCCACCTGCTGTCTGCTGGGCACTGAACAGTCTTCGGGGATTCTTTATACCAGGTGCCTGCCAAGAAGCCGATTCTGTGAAACTGGCATGGACGGAAGAGCACTTCATCCTGTTTACCTTAATCTAACTACCTAAGGCCTTGGGTATAAGGAGCTCTGGTAGCATAGTGGTTACGAATCGGGTTGCGAACCGCAAGGTCAGCAGTTCGAAACTACCAGCTGTTCCGCGGGAGAAAGATTAGGCGTTCTGCTCCCGTAAAGATATATAGCCTCGGAAACCCTGTACAGGGTCGCTATGAATCAGAACCAACTCCCGGCACTTAACAACAACAACAAGGCCTTGTACTCAGTCATAACTTCAGCATCGAAGGAAAACTGAACCCAGAAGGGTCTCTGAAAAGTCCTGAACATTCTATGAGGTTCTCCTCAGTTTCTATAAATACTACTATATACAAAGAAGATCACTACAAACTCGAAGGCATCATATCTTTAAAGTGTTTGCTGTGTAAATTTTTACCTCAAGGTATTTTCTAAATTTAGTGCTCCACACAAGAAAGTGATACAAGGTCTTATATTCTTCATTTATTCATTCATCAGATATCTACAAATTTATATATACTCGAGGAGCCAGTTACTGTATTAATTGCTCTGCTGTTGTTAAGTACTGTCGAGTCAATGCCAACTCATAGAGACCCTGTACGAGGTTTCTGAAGAGCAGCTGGTTGGTTTGAACCACCAACATTTTGGTTTACAATGCAATCCTATAGTGTCACACCAGGCATGCCAAAAGAAATAAGATTCCGGTTCTCAAGGAAGTAACAGACTAGTGGGGAACAATAATAATGTGTGTAGTAAAAATAATCCAAGACTGAAAAAGTGCACAAAAGAGATTAAGTGAAATGGGAAAAGAAAGGTTGCTTTCAGTCAAGGTTATCAAAAAAGAACTTATAAAGAACATAGCATTTGAACCAGACTTAAAGGGAGATAAAGTTTGAAACCTGTGGGAAGCAGAGAAAGGGTATTCTAAGCAAAAGGAATAGCAGGTAAACCATAAATGCCATCACTTTGTATGACGTAGACAAATATGGTGCATGAATAAGGAAGAGTAAATGACTCAAGTTTGGGTGGTAGAAATAAAAGTGGAAAAGGTGGTGGGGAGCTGGTCTTGGCGGTTCCTGCATTGCCAAGATTATATCATGTTTCATGCTATTCTTTTTTTTTTTTAAGTTTTTACTGTGAATTGAGTTGATACTCTAAATGGGAGAACATCAGCTTTACACTCATCGTTTCATTGCAATGATTACAATCATTATTAAACAGTATTGTCTCTATTCCCTCCATGGTTCATCATTCAACTGTATTGCTTCCATTCCCTCTGTTGTTTTTGTTTGTTTGTTTGTTTGGGAGGATGTATGCAAAAACACTAAGGAAGATATAATCTTTTAAACAACCAAAGGGCACATGCTGCAAGTCTGCCTCCTGGCCACCAGCACACAGCCTTTCTCTGTCCATGAGTCCTCAGGTGTTCCCTCTCTCCTTGTCCTTATCTCTCCTCCATCTCTGGTGTCGCCTTTTCTCTGGATAGAGTCTCACATTCCGCTCATGCTCTTCTCCCTTGATGGTCCTAGGGTCCTCTGTTTCTGGACTGTAAGATTAATTACTCAGCTTTTTTTTGTTGTTACAAAACTTCTAACTTTACAGTTGTGACAGTTGCAATTAGTCATGATAACAATTCCTCATTATTGAATCATAAGAATCTTATCCCCATCTCCTTTCACCAGACCCATCTAGACAAGATGAAAACTATTCAGTGGGGACTTTATCTTCCCCCCCCCACTCTCTTTTTTTTGTGTGTGTGTGTGTATTATATGATAGTTTACACGAGAGAACTTTAGTTTTACATTCATTCCATCATATATCGTTTCATTGCAATGGTTCCAATCCCCTCCATACATCATCAATCAACCAAAGGGTATACCCTACAAACCCACCCCCTATACCCCACCCCACCCCCAATCTTCAGCACACAGTCCCTCTCCCTCTCTGGCTCCAAAGTCCCCAGCCGCTTCATCACTCCACGTCATTGTCTCTGCCTCTATCTCAGGCATCGCTGTTTCTCTGGGTAGGGTCCCACTCTCAGCTCTTCTCCATTGATGGTCCTAGAGACCTCCACTCCTAGACTGGAGAATTAATCACTCCCTTCCTTGCTACAAAACGTCTACCTTTACATTTCCAACCCTCACAATCAGTCCTGATAACAATTATTCATTATAGTATCACAAGTGACCCATCTGCATTTCATATCATCGGCTCCGCCTAGACAGATTGGATAGTACTCACAGAAGATTCTACCTTCCTCCATGCCCCCTAGCTCTAGGTTTCCTCTTGAAAGCTTGTAAGCCAGTCACTTCTTGCCTTTGTAGTCCCCCCTACCCATTTGGGTATCCAATGTCCAATTTGCCCATCTCTGTCTACTCTGTGTGTAGAGGGGGTGGGAATGTTTCTTGCTGTAAGGATAGGTCAAGTTCATCAAATTGTATCAGATCACTCTTTTTTTCCTCTTCTTTCTTCTCCTGGTTGAGCTCTGCTCATCCAGTCATCCGGGCCAAGTCACGTGGGTACCATCTGCAAGTGTGGGCATTCTTGTGCACATGTCCTCTTTTCCCATCAGCCGGTGGTAGCTCCACTCTCCACCCGAGTCCTCATGGCCACGCCACTGACTCTGGGCCCAAGAGTCCCCAGGTCTCCTCACACTGCTGGCCAACCAGGTCCCCATCTGGGTCCACAGAGGTCCACCGAATATTGTAGGGCTTAGCTTGCCACTTCATTGCTGCTTTTACCCCCACATACCCCTATCGGTGATGCGTGTGGTCACCAATCAGAGTGTGTATTTCCTTTGAGTCTTAGTCTTGGAAGGGGGTTTGCATTGAGGGAACCCAACCACTTGCCTTGATGTTTCCTGGGGAAGCGATTTATTTGTTCTTGTAGTAACAGTCATCTGCCTCTATTGTTTTGTATTTTTCCTATAGGTCTTTCTTTGAAGAAGTATCTTCTGTTCTTCTAGCCGCTCCAGGCTGGTCTGATCGTCCTTTCAAGTGGAAATTTCTCATCTCTGGAGATCTGGATGTGGTTCAGGTTTCTACCTATAGTCTTATGTATTGCAAAGGCTCCGCAGGAAGCCTCCTTCACTAGGTACGCTGTAGCCCCATTTTAGGTATTCCAATCAGTTATAGGCAGAAGATGGACTTACAAGCCTTCTATGGTGATGTTTCTGACTATTCCTTTCTCTCCCCCTCCAGCCCTCACACACTCTTAAGCTAAACTCCTTCTTGAAACTTTGTAAGCCAGTCGCTTTGTGCCTGTATCAGCCCCTCATTTTAGGTAGCCAGTGTCTAAGTTTGCCATTCCTGTCAACCCTGTATACAGAGGGCATAGCATTGATACTTGATGTGAAGACTCTGTTCCTCCCAGTTGGTATTTTGAGCAACTACCTCCACAAGTGTAGGTCAAGTTCATCAAATTGTAGCAATTTACACTTGTTTCCTTTATCAAAGCTTTTTTTTTTTTTTTTTTTAAATCTTTCTCTAGTCAAGTTCTGATCATCAAGCCAATGAAGCTAGGTCAAATGGGTACTATCTACAAGTTTGAGTGTTCTTGTGTGTTTCCCCTCACTTCATAGCAGCTGGACACTTCACTCTCTGCTCTAGTCCTCCATGGCTATGTCCTTGTCCATGAGCTCAGGACTTCCCAGGTTCCACACTTCAGACCAATCAGCCTTTCCTTTTCTCTCTTTCATCTCCAGGTCAACAGGAGTTTATGGAACATAGTCGAACTCAGCCCATTTCTTCATTGCTGCCTTTCCCATCTTCCACTCACCAGCTGACCTATGTGGTCACCAGCATGTTATTCATTTTTATCTAATATTTGGAAACATGTCACTTTATACTTAGTATTTTATGGGAAGATCCTAGTGTGGTACCATAGAATAAACACTTGACCTCAAGGTCAGTCTGAACCACAAGGTTAGCAGTTCAAACTCAACAGTCACTCCTTGGAAACCCTATACAAGGTTGCTATGAGTAGGAATCAACTCGCTGGCACTTAGCAACAGCAACAACAACAACACTATGTTAAGTCAAAAAGTATTGCCACTAGAGTCCTAGATGATACATGTGCAAAATGTGTTTAAACATGTGTCTGTGATCAGTGAGTGGTTGAAGACAAGTTCTCTCAGTAGTACATTTGTCTTAGTCTCATTAGGATGCCTTAAAACCAAAGAATACTTTTGTGTCATAGGTAAAAAGTGATACTAAAGTCATGGCTAATATAAAATTTTTAACAAAATTAAAATGGGTATCTTTCCAAATCATTAGAGCTTTGCAACAGGTGTACGAGAATGCTGATGCATACATAGAACAATAGTTTTTAGACGGGTTAAGCATTTCAAGGAAAATGGGAAGACCTTGAAGATGAATTCAAGGTAGAGAGGTGAGCTTAGAAGTTTATGCTGTTGTTGTCAGGCACCAAATTGGCTCTGACTCATTGTGACCCTATATACAGAATTACACAGAATTAAACTACCCACTGCTGTGAGATCTTCATAATTGTTATGTTTGAGCCAAGTGTTACAAACACTGTGTCAATACATCTAGTTGGGTCTTCCTCATTTGTTTAGATCCTCTACTTTACCAACCATGGTCTACTTTTCCAGGGACTGGTACCTCCTGACATGTCCAAAATACATGAGATGAAGTCTCGCCATCCTGGCTGTGCTTCTTCCAAGACAGATTTGTTTGTTCTTCTGACAATCCACAGCACTTTCAATATTCTTCACCAACACTAAAATTCAAATGTGTCCATTCTTCTCCAGTCTTCCTTATTCATTGTCCAGCTTTCATATGCATATGAGGAAATTAAAAATATCATGTCTTAGGTCAGGTGCACTTTTGTCCTCAAGGTGACATCTTTTTGTTTTAACACTTTACAGAGGTCTTGTGAAGCAGATGTACCCAATGCAATACGTTGTTTGATTTCTCGACTGCTGATTCCAAGAACATTGATTGTGGATCCAAGTAAAATCAAATCCTTGATAGATTCAATCTTCTTTCCATTTATCATAATGTTGTTTATTGGTCCAGTTGTGAGGAATTTTGTTTTCTTTACAGTGAGTTGTAATCCATACTGAAGGCTATATCTTTGAATTTTCATAAGCAAGCAACTCAAGTCCTCTTTTCTTTCAGCAAGCAGGGTCGTGTTATCTGCATATCCCCTTCCTCCAGTCCTGATGCTGTCTTCTTCTTCATATACTCCAGCTTCTAAGATTATTTGCTTAGAGTCCTGGAGTGGTGCAGTAGGATAAAGCATTGCATCACAAAGTCAGTTTGAACAGCAAGGACAGCAGTTCAAACTCACCAACTGCTCTCAGAAAACCCAATATAGGGACAACTATGAGTCTAAACTGAATCGACGGCACTTAATAACAACAACAAACAGACTGAATAAGTATGATGAGAGGATACAACCTCAAGGCGCACCTCTCCTGATTTTAAACCAGGAATCCCCTGGTTCCGTTCGAACAACTGCCTCTTGGTCTATGTACAAGTTCTACATGAGCACAATTAGATATTCTAGAATTCTCATCCTTTTCAATGTTATCCATGGTTTGCATAGTCAATAACAATAGAGCACTAGTAAACATCTTTCTGGTGTTCTATGCTTTCAGCCAAGATGCAGCTGAAGCCATAATGATTATTTCTCATTCCATGTCCTCTTCTGAATCCAACTTGAATTTTTAGTAGCTTCCTATGGGTGTACTGATGCAATCATTTTAAAACATTTTCTTTATGTGTGATATTAATGATATTGTTTAATAATTTCTGTAGAGTCACTTTTCTTTGGGCACAGCTTTGGATCTCTTCTAGTCAACTGGCCAGGTAGCTGTTTTCCAAATTTATTGGCATAGATTCGTGAATGCTTCCAGTGCTGTATCCATTTATTAATTTATTTAAATTGGTATTCTGTCAATTCCTGAACCCTTGTTTTTCTACAATGCCATCAGCACAGCTTGGACTTCTTTCAACATCATAAATTCTTGATCACATGCTACCTCCTGAAATGGTTGAATGTCTATCAGATTTTTTCAGTACAGTAACTGTGTATTCCTTCCATCTTCTTTCAAGTCTTCTTTCACACTTCAGTGTTTTGCCATGTTGCTGTTGTTAGGTGCAAACAAGTTGGTTCTGACTTGTGACCTTATTGTAAGTCAAGATTTGAAATTTTTTCCTTAGTTCTTTCAGCTTGAGAAATGCTGAGGATGTTTTTCCCTTTTGGTTTTCTAACTCCAGGTTTCTGTACATTTCATTATAATACTTTGTCTTCCTGAGCTACCCTTTGAATATTTCTGTTCAACTCTTTTACTTCATCATTTTTTCCAGTCACTTTAGATTCTCCACCTACAAGAGCAAGTTTCAGAGTCTCTTCCAACATCCGTGTTGGGATTTTCTCTTTCCTATCTTAATACATTTTGCTTTCTTCATATGAGAAATACATGATAAAAAAAGAAATACATGACGTCATTCCAGAACTTCTCTAGTCTTCAATCATTAGTGTCTAATGCACCTAATCTGTTCTTGAGATGGTCTCTAAATTCAAGAGGGATATACTTGGGTCATGGACTTGTTTTAATTTTCTTCAGCTTCAGCCTAAACCTGCATATGAGCAACTGATGGTCTGTTCCATAGTTGCCCCTGGCCTTGTTTTGGCTGATGATACTGAGCTTCTCCATTGTCTCTTCCTGCAGCTTTACTTCATTTGCTTCCTGTGTATTCCTGCTGGCAACGTACACATGCATGGTCACCTATATGTTGTTGAAAAAAGGTATTTGCAAGGAAGAAGTCATTGGTTTTGCAAAATCCTATCATGTGTCCCACTTGAAAGGACAAGCAGACCAGCCTGGAGCAGCTAGAAGAACAGAAGATACTTCTTGAAAGAAATACCAGCAGGGAAAACCAAAACACAAAAACAGCAGTCTGATTGGCTACTACAGGAACAAGCAAGTTGTTCACCGGAGAGCCATCAAGGTAAGCAATCAACTCCCTTCAGGGAAAACTCCCTCCCAAGATTGAAACTCAAAAGAAATATAGGAAGCAGGCATGTAAGCTTGCTGGTGATCATGTTGGTCTACTGGTTAGTGGAAGTGGGGGATCAACAGCAATGAAAAGGTGGGCTGAGTCCGACCAAGTTACACAGACCCCCATCGACCTAGAGTATGATAACAACTGGTTGGTCCGAAGTACAGTGAGACCTGGGGACTCCTGAACCCATGGACAAGGACATGGCAACAGAGAGCTAGAGCTAAAAGTGAAGCATCCAGTTGATATGAAGTGAGTGGATATGCTCAAGGTCACCCAAACTTGCAGAGAGAGCCCACTGGACCCAGCTTCAATGGCT
>NW_006408783.1:3728110-3749188 GCF_000296735.1 Chrysochloris asiatica
AACTACCTATCCCCTCTCCTGGTGTGTCACTGTCGGTTAATGTGCTGGACTGCAAAGTCCATTTGAACTGCAAGGTCAGTGGTTCAAGCTCACCAGTCAGTCCTCAGAAACCCCATTTTGGGTCGCTATGGATTAGAACCAACTTGACGGCACTTAACAACAACAACAAATGCCTTTTTTTTTTTTTTAACTTTTGCTTTCCAACCACCAGTAATATCAATGTATCTTCATTGCATATTTCATCAATTTCATATGGAAGAAGTTGTTGGTAGAATTCTCTAATTTCTTTTTCACCATAGATTTTGGTGTTTAGTGCACAAATTTGAATAATATTTGTATTACGTGATCTTCCTTGTAGGCCAACAGCATTATATTTCAAGCTAGATCTTGAAATGCTTTTTATGATGCACTCCGCTTGAATTTGCCATTCCTGGCATAGTAAATCAAATGATTGATTCAAGAAGACCGATACTTGTCCATTTCAGTTTATTGATTTCCCAGGGATCAATCTTTATGTGCTCCATTTCATTTTTTATGATGTTCCATTTTCCTAGACCATTCCATGGTCTGATTATGAATGGATATTTACAGCTGTTTCTTTTTAAGTTATGCTCCATCAGCACATTAAGGTCCTAAAAGCTTTGTTCCATTAATATTATTATGGTCGACTCTACTTTTAGGCAGTTCTTGCCCACTCATTTTGGGTGCCTTTCAAGCATGAGGAGTTCATCTTCTGGCACTAAATCTGACAATGTTTCACAGCTACACAAAAGGTGTTTAGTAGCTAGTCACTCAGAAACAGACCACCAATTCCTTCTTCTCAATCTGTCTTAATCTAGAAGCTCCACTAGAACCTGTCCAACATCGGTGACCCTGTTGGTTTCTGAAACCATCAATGTCACAGCTTTCAGAATCACAGAAACCCACATGCCACCACAGAATGATAAATTGACACATGTGGGACATTTGATGCTGACTGTTTTTAAGGATTCCAAAGGAGTAACAATACTTACAGATAGTTTCCAGAGACACAGGACAATCATGGGCACTACAGAAAAAATGTTAAGAAAATTGAAAACTGTATTGGGGAGAAAAAGACAGGACAGCAGTACCAAGGCCTTTTTTCCATTCTGATAATGCTCCTGCTGGGCCTTTGAGGGCACTGTGGTTGTTAAGTGCCATCATATCAGTTCTGACTCATATCAACCCTGCGTAGCGTTTCCGGGAGTGCCTGGTGAGTCTGAACCACCAACCTTGTGGTTTGTTGGGAAACATTACCCTATTCACCCTACAGTCCTGATTCTGCCCATTCTGACTTCTTTACTGTCCCCAAACTCAAAGACTAAACTAAAAGGAACAAAATTTGAGTCCTTCAAGTATATCCAAACTGCTGTTTTGATGTAGTATAAATCTAAGACCACAGAATCTTCCAAGAAGGACTTGTTGCTAAGTGCCATCCAGTTGGTTCCAACTCAGAGGAACCCTGTGTAGAGTTTCTGAGGTGTGAGGGGTGGGTTTAAACTGCCAAACTTGTGGTTAGCAGTCCAGTGCTTATTCTACAGCACCATACTAGGACTCCAGGTAAGGGTTACAGATGGGAAAACCAACTCAGAAATATGTTAAGAAAGAATATTTCGATAACCACATTTTGATTTATTTTAAAAATTCTTTGATCTTACAGAAATATGTTTTGACTTGCCCTTGTATGAAGCATGGCACTTACAGAGCCAAATTTCCCTTATGAAGTTCCAATTCAAGGCATGATGAACACATTCGTATTTTATGGAAAAATAAGCTATTTTACATGTAAATGGTATCTGTTACTCTAAAATGCTTTTGGAGTTCAGAGAGTAAATGAGAGTAAATGAAAATGTTGTTGTTGTTGTTGTTAAGTACCGTGGAGTCGGTTCCGACTCATAGTGATCCTGTACAGGGTTTCTGAGGCTGCAAATCTTTATGGGAGCAGAAAGCCTCATCTTTCTCCCAGAGAACAGCTGGTAGTTTCGAACTGCCGACCTTGAGGTTAGCAGCCAGATATATATTCACAAAAGGAGAGCTAGAGAGGGGGCTTCTTGCTGCCGGAATTATGCTGAGTCAACTCTTGTCCTCTTGCCGAGGGTGACATTGAGAAATGAAGTGAGGTTAGAGGAATTCCAAATACGCTTGGCCTTAAGATCTATAAATGAAGGGGCTGCTGTTTACCAGATGACCTACTTACAAATCCACTGCATGTTAAGTGGTAACTTGGGACAGCCATCAGACTTTCGTGCTGGGAAGCCTGAAACTCACTACTCCCGGAAGGGAAAGAAGCATCCTTGGAGCCCTCCCACCGATTTCTACAGTAAGGAAGCAATGGTGCTTAACTCAAGGAATGTTAGCTTCATAGGCTGTTACAACTGATCTGGTGAGAAACTCATGAAACAAAATACATTACTTTATCTTACTTTGATAGGAGAGTCCTGGTGTGGTGCTGTGGGTTAATGCGCTGGACCGCAAGGTCAGTTTGAACCAAAAGGTCAGTGGTTCAAGCTCACCAGCTGCTCCTCGGAAACCCTATACAGGGGCACTATGGGACGGAACTGACTCGACGGCACTTAACAACTATGATAGGGTTCAAACATACACAAAAGTACACAAAATAACATAGATAAATAACATAAATAAATCGCATAGATCCCATTAGTAATCAACATTTTGCTACATTTGCTTACCTATTTCATGGTTTTGTATCTTGTTTTTCTGAGTTATTGTAAAGCCAGTTCCAGGCATTGGCCTTTGATTTCTACTTTAGTCTCGTAATGCATGGACATTTTCTTAAATAATGAGATTAACACACAACCTTAACAGCAGTTCTTTGTATCATCTGAGCAGAAAGTTAAGTGCTCCATTACTATCTGAAAGGTTAGTGGTTTAAACTCACCCAGAGGTGCGTCAGAAGAAAGGACTGGCAATTTCCTTCCAGAAGTTCACAGTCATATGAAGCTCATTCTTATTCTGAAACATATAGGTCACCATGACTCAGAATCAAATCAACTCATTGGCACCTGATTTGTGTCTATTTTTAATACTAGTATTATAATCAGATTGTCCGTATTGTTATCTCAAAGATGTTAATTTGTAGATGTTTTGTTTGAGTCAAAATACAAAGAAGGCCCATACGTTATATTTAGTTGTCATGTCTCTTGAGACTTTAATTTGCAGGAATTTCTCCTTCCTCTCTTGTCTTCTTGCCAGGCTGCTGACTTGCTTAAACTGGCTCAATTTTGTTACAAAGTGGGTCACATTCTAGATTTGTCGCTTTGCTTCCTTGTGGTGTTAGGTGAGTGAAAGGAATTTAGTGGATTGACCACGAGCTTTTTCTCTTTTCTAAAATCAGGCAGAACTAAATGCTAATGCCAGCTTCACCGCTGTATCGATTTATATGTGTTATTTAACCTCTTCAAGTGTTAGTTTCAGTATGGGTGTACCAATCATTTCATGGGGTTGCTATGAGGATTCAATTAAGAGACCGTGTAGAGAACCTAGTGGAGTGCTGTTGTTGTTGATAAGTGCCATCGAGCTGGTTCTAACTCACAGCGACCCTGTATAAGGTTTCTAAAGAGTGGGTGGTGAGCTTGAACTGCCAATATTGCAGTTCAAACCAACATTGCAGTCCAGTGCATTAACCCACAGTACCACACCAGGACTCCAAGTGCCTATATTAGGCATGACAAACTTGCAGATCTGTGTAGACTTACACTAGTGCACACCTAGCTTCAGTCTATGAATAGAGACTACTGAAAGATGAGACAGACATCTGTGTGGTGATGAATCACCTTATAACACAAAACAAAACAAATCCGTTTGGCTTTTGTCTTTGGTTCCTGAGAAACAATCCTTGAAATTTCCAGAGAAATTGAGCTGCCTTTACTTCCAAACCTGAGGATTTGTGTAATGAGATGGAGCTGGTCAAACAGAAAGACATCTTGTAACACCAGATATGAACTAATCTCGGAAAGCAAGATTTAACCTATCATGCGTATGCAGTAAAGATGCAATCATGACCACGTAATGACTGAGGCCTCTAAAGCCCTGAACATGAAAGCTTCCTGGCTGGCAATGGGAGGCTGGCACACCGCTTTCCTCCCAGACCTCACCTATACATCTCTTCTACATGATAATCCTAGTAAGTATCCTTTCGTCATAATAAGTTTATAATCATATACTACTTCCTGTGAATTCTGAGTCATTCCAGCAGATTATCACACCCAATGCAGTAGTCGGAGCCAGTAGGCCAAAGTAATGGAACCCAGGGAAAGCTTTTCAGTTTGTGGTTAGCTTTCTGAAGCCATGTTGGTGTTATGAAGTGCTTTCAAGTCGGTTCTGACCCATAGCGACCCTGTATAGGGTTTCCAAGGAGCAGCTGGTGAGCTTGAACCACCGATCTTGCAGTTCAAATGGCTTTGCAGTCTGGTGCATTAACCCACAGCGCCACACCAGGACTTATAGTAGGAAGTACTTGACACTATTAAAGATAATAGTCTTTTAACTTGTGACTTATGACCTAGCTCCAGGTAACTGGTAACAGAGAAAGTGACATGTTGGTCACTGGAGTTAGAACTGAATGAGAAGTAGGAAGTGAAAATTGGACTAATTTTCACATTTTGGATAATAAATATATGAAGATTCTTATCCAAGAGGTATCGTACTAATTATGAAAGCAGAAGATGGTTATCTTTTAGAGAACTCTAAATTATATGGGTGGAGTCCTGATGTGGCGCTGTGGGTTAATACGCTGGACTATAATGTCAGTTTGAACCACAAGGTCGGCAGCTCAAGCTCACCAGCCGCTTCTCGGAAACCCTACACAGGGTCGCTATGGGTTGGACCAACTCGACTGCACTAACAAACATCAACAAATTATATGGGTGGTTGCTGTTATGTGCTGTCAAGTTGGTTCTGACTCTTAGCAACCCTACACATACAGCATGAAACTCTGCTGCGTCCTACGCTATCCTCATTCCTGCTATGTTTGAGCTCATTGTTGACACCGCTGTGTCGGTCCATCTCATTGACTGTCTTCCTCTATTTTGCTGACCTTATCATGTCCTTATGATGTCCTTCTCCAGGAAATGGTCCTTCCTGACAACACGTTCAAAGTATGAGAGACAAAGTCTTGCCATCCTTGTGTCTAAGGAGCATGCATTGTGGTGGTAGTGGTTCCAACTCAAAGTGACCCTGTATAGGGTTTCTGAGACTGTAAAGCTTTATGGGCGCAGAAAGTCTTATCTTTCTCGTGCAGACTAGTAGATTCAAACTGCTGACCTTGCAGTTAGCATCCCATCTCCCAACCAGGGCTCCTTGATTATAGGGTGGTGGTGGTTGTGTGCCGGGGAGTTGGTTCTGACTCATAGTGACCCTGTATAGGGTTTCTGAGGCTGTAAATCTTTACAGGAGTAGAAAGCCTCATTTTGCTGCCATGGAGTGACTGGTAGACTCGAACTGCTGACCTTTAGGTTAGTAGCCCAGTTGGTAATCCACTGCGTTACCAGGGCTCCTTAGATCCTATGTTGTTCTTGTTGTTAAGTGCCATCGAATCAATTCTAACCCATAGCAACCCTGTATAGGGTTTTCAAGGAGCAGCTGGTGAGCTTGAACCACTGATGTTGCAGTTAAAACAATTTTGCAATCTGACGCATTAGCCACAGTGCCACACCAAGACTCCTTTGATTATATGGGTAGCCCTTAAAAAGAAACGCAACATAAATCTGAATCCATTCAATAGGCCAGCTGTCTACATTAGTCTTGACAATATGGCCTAGGTTAAAATATCTGTTGTTGTTAGGAGCCGCTGAGTTGGTACAGACTCAGTGTGACCTTATGTCCAATAGAACAAAATGTTTATTTCCAGTCTTTCTGCTAGCCCTCCCTCATAATGAGGAGTGCGCATTGTTCCAAGGAATCTATCACTACTTTTCCCTTTACCAGAAAAACGGCTTTGGTGTCTTGCCTCCACAGAAGGTTTCCTGAGATCTCTCTGACAGCCTGATAGTAGCTCCTCATTGAGCTGCTGTTGTTCTTGGCAGGAGAGGCATGGTGCAGGGAAGGCTCCATTGTTACAGGACACCCATGGACTTCCTATTCCACATGGGAGGCACGAAAGAGGGTGCTCTGACTACATATGACATAGATCTCTCTCTAGTGGAGGTGGTGGTTGTGTACCATCGAGTCGGTTCCAACTCATAGCCACCCTGTGTAGGGCTTCCAAGATGGGGAAATCTTGATATGAATAGAAAGTCTCATTTTTCTCCTTCAAAGCTGTTGGTAGACTCGAACTGCTGACATGCATAATACCGTTTTACCTGCTACAAATTTCACAAACAGCAATATAACTAATGAAAATTTGTAACATCTGAATTTGTTAGTCACTGTGCTGATCTTTAATAGTCCAAGAACTAAGTGCACCAGAATCAACTGAGAAGCTTGTTTAAAATGTGTCTTGGTTTTGGCCCTACCACAATCCTAGTAAGCCAAAATCTCTGGAAGTGGGACCTAATAATCTGCATCTTAACACCCCCCCCCCAAAGTTTGAGGATCTATGAAACATTCTGTGAGAAAACTTCCTTGAATTGAACTTATCCTAGAGTTAAATAGTTAATAGAGAGTTGATATTTCAATCCAAGACAATTTGACTTCAAAGCCTATGTTGGTGCCATTATGCGACATCTCTGATCGCCAGTGGCAGTTCCACAACTATCACTAAACCACTGCAATCTATCTCACACAACATTTAGTTTAATGATGAACCCATCTTTTCAATGCCTTAGGATGCTACATCATTTCTAGTTTCTCTTCTTTCCTGGCACATAGATATCAGCATGGGGTGTAGGTCATTCTTCCCTTTAGTCATGCGTATTATTAGTTCTTTAAGGCGCTCTTGTAGGGTAGTGGCTACGAGTCAGGCTTCTAATCTCACACTCAGCAGTTTAAAATTACCAGCAGTTCCATGGGAGAAAGATGAGGCTTTCTGCTCTCATAAACATTTACAGCTTCAGGAACCCTGGACAGGGTCGCTATGAGTTGGAACTGACATGATGACACACAACCACCACCATTATTAGTTCTTTATTGAGTCCCGGTGGCGCAGTGATTAAAAACTTGGCTGGTAACCAAAAGGTGGTTGTTCACATTCACCAGCCACTTCACAGGAGAAAGATGTGAAAATTTGCTTCTTTAAATAGTGTTGTTTCTAAGTGCTGTCGAGTCAGTTCTGACCCATAGAGATCCTGTATAGGGTTCCTAAAGAGTGGCTGGTGAGTTGCACCACCAACCTTGTTTAAACCAACCTTGTGACCCAGTGCTTTATTCCGCAGCGCCACACCAGCCTGAGAAAACCTATGGGACGGTTCTACTTTGTCCTATAAGGCATCAAGTCGACCATACTGGGCATACCTGGTTTTAGTGCTAATACCAAATCAGGAAGTCTACAGTCAGCCAGATGCCCCCATTATTGGTACTTCTAGGGTAAATCCTAAGTAATTGCATGGCCACTCAGCCACAGACTTCTCCTAATCAGTGTTTGTTCAGTACATACAACTGGGGGGCTGCCTCCTTTCCTTCAATAGTACTTTATAGCTACTTTCCTAACTCTGGTTCAGTTTTCTGAGTAGAAGCCCACTGGAGTGAAACCATGGTATCTGCTGGCTTTTGCTAACCACCACAGCTCCTTGGAAGACATTTTCCTGGATGTCAGGGTTACTTAATTTCATTGCTGCCATTTTCTTACAATTCCTGCTACAGTAGTCCACCTATGAATCCATCCCTTTGGGTAGAGGCGTTAACCCAAACCAAGTCCACATTTTCTAACACCATGTATGAGTCTACCTCAAAAGATACCAGTTTTACTAACTCAGTTGCTGCTTCTTCACAAATTAACATCCTACCATGTCCTGTGGTTTTGTTAATGATGCTAGTTTCATTTATTTCTTTTTACCCTAAAGTTATTCCCCTAGGAAAGACAGGGATCCTGGTAATTCATTACACTAAAACCACAATGATTACATTCTATACAGTTCCAAGATAACATATAGAAAAAAAAAAAAAAAAAAAAAAAAAAATTACTATGATATTTAGGTCTTGTCTTCTAAATCTCTATTTCCAGCTCAGATGGCTCTTCTACATTTCTGACTCCTGTATCTAACTTAGATCTTTCCACTTGGATGTGTTTCAGGTACCTCAAAATGTTACCTGGAGTTATCAGACACTGAAACTCAGTCTTCATTCATGGTTGGTTTCATTTGCTTCCTAAATAATAATTACAAACAAACAAATTCCTCTATTTGTTTCATCTGCCTAGTTGCTGGTGTGGCACTGTGGGTTAATGTGCTGGACTACTGCAAAGTTGGTTTGAACCGCAAGGTCGCTGGTTCAAACTCTCCCTATACCGACCTTACTCGATGGCACTTAACAACAAACATTGGGAGTCCTAGTGTAGTGCTATAGTATAAGCACTGAGCTGCTAAGTGCAAGGATGACAGTTTAAACCCACCAGCCGATCCTTGGAAACCCTACACAGAGTCACTGTGAGTTGAAACTGACTTGACATCACTTAACAGCAAGACAAGCAGGCATCCTGGTGTGGTGCTGTAGGATCACCACTGGGCTGCTAACAAGGTCGGTGGTTCAAAACCACCAGCTGCACCTCAGAAACCCTATATTGTTGTTATTAAGCACCATCAAGTCAGTTCCGACCTATAGAGACCCTGAATAGGGTTTCCTAGGAGCGGCTGTTGAGCTTCAACTGCTGACCCTGCAATGCAGAGCATTAGCCTGCAGCGCCACCCCAGAACTCCAAAAACCCTATACGGGCGCTGTGGGCTAGCACTGACTTCACGGCACTTTATGACAATGACAATCACCCAGCCGCAGGCGGCAGGTTTTTGTTAGACGAAAGGGAGCCCAGACAAGTTTCCTTACAATATATCTGTCCTGACTCCCAAACTTCATGAGATCTGCTGTTAGAAAACAAGGCGCGTCCAGCCACAACCCAAAGCCTCTATTTTGCAACCCATAGTCTCGGTGTTGCAGTCCTGGTGTGGAGCTGCGGGTGAAAGAGCTGGTCGCAAGGTCTGAAGTTCAAGCCCACTAGCTGCTCCTCGGAAACCCTATACAGCCATCGCTTTAAGTCAGAACTGACTCAACGGTACTTAACAACAACAGTCTCGGTATTATTGTCAAACAAACGTGGGTTTATACAAACCTGGGGCAGAACAAGGGCTTTCACCATGCACCCATGCAAACATGCCAAGAACAAATACTTCGCGCGAGGAGCCTGCGGGCACTTAAAGCCAGCAAAGTGCGCCGCAACGCCCTCTCAAATATCGCGAGATAACAGCACCGGTGCCTCTTTCTCCCTGCCTCTCGCGAGGCCCAGACCTCCAGCCGCACGCTTGCGTCGTCTCCTAGGCAACCGCAACGGCAATGGCGGCGTCGTTGCCGGAGCGGCTATTCTCGCTGGAGGTGCTTGTGGACTGGGTGCGCCTGGAAGCCGGAGAGCTGCCGTCGTCCTCGGGGGCCGTGCAGGAGGCCTCACTGCCGCCGCCTTCAGACTCCCTCTGTCCCGCGGTGGCCTTCCGCCTCCTGGACTTCCCCACGTTACTGGTTTACCCTCCTGGAGGACCTGCCTCGGAACACCGGCCTGGGGTGGTCCGCTTCGGACGTGGCAAGGCCTGTCTCTTCCGCCTGCACCCTGCTACCCTGCACCGCTTGCTCCTAGAGACCCCTCTGTACGCGCTGCTCCTGCAGCTGCGCTCCGGCTTCCCGACCCCCGCTCCGCAGCTCCTGGGTAGCTGCAGCATCTCGCTGGCCGACGCCGCCCAGAAGGTGCTGGGGCCCGCAGCATCCACCTGCTCCCAGAGCCATCGAGGAAGCTACCCCGTGCGCGACCTTATGGGGAAGCAGATTGGGGACTTGTCGCTGGGCTACCGCCTGGCTCATCTGGAAAATCACGTGCTGGGTCATCTAGAGCGGCCAATCATCGCAGAAGATGGACTGGCGGAGCAGAAGGCAGGAGAGGTTAGTTCCCAAGTCCTGCTGGAGAACCCACGGCCAAGGCAGCTAACCCCAGATCCAAGCTCAGGAGCTGATGGTGGCAATCTGGTGGATTTAAAAACTACAAATGCACAGAAAGATTTAAAGGAAGGAGTTAATCACAGTGACGCCAGGGCTGATAACAGGGATTTTGTAGAGAAGGGCAAAATGAAGTCTTCTGTTTGTTCAAATGCTAGCAGTAGGAGATGTGATAGCCCTTTAAATCAGGAAGAATTGGACATTGAAACCAACACATTTTGCCCTCCTCCTCTGTACTACACTCATTTTGTCCAAGAAAAGACCCCTCCTGCACTGGGTAAAATCACTTTTGTGCCACAAGTGAATGGGCCTGAGGAACGCAATGGCATTTTTCAGGAAGAAAAATGTGCACATCTCCCAACATGTACTTATGCTCAAAAGAATGTGAATATTACAACAAATGAGAACCCCCCCTCCATTCTTAGGGATCCTCCAACAAATATTCAGGATCTAGGAGCAAGTAGTCAAATGACATGCCATCCTCAAACTGAACAAACTAGAGTTAATATTATAAAGCAGCTGCCTTTGTTAAATGCTTTGTTGGTGGAGTTGTCCTTGTTATACGCTCAGCCCAGTGCAAGCCCTACTCATATACATCCTCACCTAGCCTGGTTATATAGGAGTGAGGATAAGACGGCACCAGCCTCCTCTGCCAAATCCACATGTAAGTGTGACTCCAACAAGGAAAAACTTTCTATAGAGGAAAAGAAACAGTCAGTAAGTCTTCAGTATAGAAAGAATCAAGTTGAAAATACAAAAAAAGGAATGTGTTTTGAAAAGACTGGTGGTAACCCCAGAAAACGAGTTCCAAAGGGGAAGCTACTTTATGGCATAACAAATACACTAAAACTACGCTTAAAGCAAACAAATCCTGATATGTTGGTAGTACATGAAAAAAGAGAACAGTATAGAAAAATGCAAGCACAAATGTTGGGTGCGAAACTCAGCATCCCATCACCCAAAGTTAAAGTATTAAGTTTTACAGAACGTGTTCAAAAGCCACATCAGCTACCTGAAGGTCAGTGTTTAGATTTAGATTCATCATTTGCTGAAAGTGGTAACACTTCAAAACAAATTAGTGGGGTGTTTGATGATACTAGCACAGCTAATGCAACTGGAAAACAAACAGTTGAATATAGCAAATATAGAACCAGTAGTGGTACATTGGGGGAAATCACTGCTGCAAAACCCATCATTTCAGAAAAGTTTCCTCATGCAATTATGTTAGAAGGAAATGTGGAAATGAAAGTCCGAAGTCCATGCATTTTCCAACAGGATGCAATTATTGACAGAAAATTAGTAGATAAAAAAAAAGCTAACAGACAGGTAAAAACCACAGAAAATGGCATTGCTGATAGAAGTGAAAATAAACTAATAAATAAAAATAGTTGCTCTGAAAATGTCTCAGAACTAACATATTCAGATGACTTTACCAGCCCTTGTTATTCTGAAGATTTCTATACCACGGAGGACACCAGCAGAAGCTTACCTGGTTGTGATGGAAGCCAAGAAAATGCCAAACATCATACAAGTAAGTCTAGTGAAGCAACATCATCTATGAGGAAAAATAGCAGTGAAAAAAGTTCTATTCTTAGTCCACCTTTTTCAGCTGGATTACCAGTGCACTCAAGTAAAAGATCTCATGCTTCAAAGACTCAGAAAAGTTTAGAGGAAGCATCTAGTATCTCTACCAGTGACTCGTCTTCATTACATTGGCCTGAGGAAAAAGAAAAGAAGATAGACCTATATGGTATGCATAATTCTAAAGTTGTAAAGAGGAATCAAGACATTTCTATTAAACTTAAAACAAAAACTGGTTGCAAGTCTTTAGAAAAAAGTCAGTCCCCAAGGACATCTCAAGTTAGTTCTTACCTGCCATCTAATTTGTCAGAATTGGAACTTAGTGCTGTGGATAGCAGTACGTCAGATCAGTTTGAAGAAAACAGTGATGAAGTTGGTTCACTTCATATTTCCAAGCAATGCAAAGATATTTGTGAATTAGTGATAAATAAACTTCCAGGATATACGGTTTAAAATAATGTGCTTTTAAAAACCATGAATATTGTTTTTTACAACTAATGTGTACTGCTAATGAAAAAGTGAATAACTTTTTACATTTTAATACATAAATTACATGAACAGTTATTTTCAAGAAGTAGAAATATGTGTTAATCCATTGACGCTTAATGTTCTACCAGTAAATCTGACAGTATTGATCATGAAATCACTTTATAACCTAGATAAGAGTTGTTTTAAATTGTTTTGTAAGAATAAAAGTATTTCACTAAAATATCTTTCATAAAGTATCTGTCTTTTTAAAACCGACTTCATATAATCACAGTCTGTCCTGTCACCTTCAACCCATGTTGTCCGTAAGTGCTATAGAGTCGCTTCTGAATCGTCATTAAGTGCCATTGAGTCGATTCTGACTCACAGTAAACCTTTATAGAGTTTCCAAGGAGTGTTTGGTGGGTGTGACCCACCATCATTAGGGTTAGCAGTCTAGTGCTTATCCTAGAGTGCTACATCAGGTCTCCTTCTAAATCATGGCAAACCTGTATAGGGTTTCCAAGGAGGTGGTTTGTGGGTTTGAACCACCAACCTTGTGGCTAGCAATCCAGTGCTTATCCTACAGCATCACACTGTATACACCATTGAGAAAAGACCAGTTAATAAGTTGTTAGGTGCCATCGAGTCAGTACTGACTCATAGCGACCTTATGCACAGCAGAATGAAACACTACCCGATCCTGGGCCAACCGCCCTACTGTTGCCACGCTTGAGTCCATCAATGCTGCCACTTGGCCAATCCATCTCATTGGGGGTCTTTCCTCTTTTTCTCTGACCAAACATGATGTCCTTCAGTGACTGGTCCTTCCTGACAGTATGTCCGAAGTATGAGAGACGAAGTTTGGCCATCTTGGCTTCCGAGGAGCACTCTGGCTGCACTTCTTCCAAAACAGATCTATTGGTTCCAGTTAATAAGAGTGGTCTCAAATTACAGTGTGATGAAGTCATTTAACAAATGCAGTAGACTCACTGTGTCAGATGCTAAAGGTACTGAAGTATTGAAAACGTAGCTCCTGCTATTATATGAATTTAACTGTTTTCATATAATTGCTGATTCTTTAAGGATTTGAATTGATCTCAGTGAAATGCATTTTTACATTGTAATTCATATTCCCAGTAGGTGAAGTCTTATATTCAGTCATAGAATGCTCTGCTTTTCTTACCACAATGTGTATAACTTGATTAGTGTTTCTCTTCCACTAGGATTAGGTTCTGTGAAGAAGATAGGAACCATATCTGTGGTGTACAAACAGTCCATTCTTAACACCTACCACATTCAGTTTCTGGCAAGTGGTAGTGGTTGTTAAGTGCCGATAAGTTAGTTCCGACTCATAGTGACCTTGTATAGGGTTTCTGAGGAGCAGCTGGTGGGGTTGAATTGCTGACCTTGTGTTTCACAGTTGAGTGCTGATCCTACAGCGCCACAACAGGAGTCAAATAGTGGGGTGCAATAAAATGTTTGCTGAACTAATGAATGAAGGTCAGACATTTAAAATTGAATGGAAGGGACTAGAATTAAATAATAGAAACAAGCATAACTTCTAAAAATAAATCCACAGAAAATTCTTTTGGGGGGTGTTCATTTGACTGAAATATCTTTTGTTTTCCTGGATATAAATAAACAGCCTTCTGGGTTTTTTATGAAGTACCTAGAGGGGAACTTAAAAAAGATGTCATCTTATATAATTTTGTGGGGGGTTTTTTGTATAGAAATTCAGTTTTTTGTCCTTTGAGATTGTTCAGTAGTTTTCTGTTCCTGTTTTTTAATGCTTGAAACTTTGTTTTTATAAAGAATAATAATGATTTCCTTATTAGTTCTCCCATTATTTTTATACATAAACCTTGTTCTGTGTTCAGATATTTACATATTCTTTGTCTGTGTTACACTTTGTTTACACTTCAGTTTTTAATATATGAGAGTGAGTAAAAATTTATTCAAACTCCAATTATATTAAAATGCCTGTCCATGTCCACAGCTGATGGCAACATTGAGCGTGCATGTGAAATGATTCTGTCAAATAGACAAGTGACAGTGGATTATGTGGCAAATCCTTCGTAAATCACAATGACTTTGCCTATGAAATAATCTGACTTGGGTTTTGAGAAGTTTGTGCAAGATGGGTATCTAAACAACTCTCAAAAGATCATAAACAAGCATTTGGACATCTGCAAATAATATTTGGACTGATACTCAAAGGTAAAAGTTTCTTTAAAAAAATCATTACTGGTGATGAGACACAGATTCATCACTGTGAACCTGAGAGTAAACGTCAGAGTATGGAATGGGAGGAAGCATCCTCAATCACTGATGAAGGAAAAGTTCAAAAGTTAACCATGAGCTGCAAAATTGATGCTGATAGCTTTCTGGGATTCTCAAGGGCCAGTATTAGGACACTATCAGGAGAAAAGTTCAGTAATCAGTGGTGTTCATTACAGTGAGATGCTCACTAAAGAGCTGAAGTCTGAACTTCGGACTAAGTGCAGAGGACTGCTGTCCAAGGGCATTGTGATCTGGCATGACAATGCACATCTGCACACCTGTCCACACTGCTGACTTTGCAAAACTTCATTTTGAGGTGTTTAGGCATCCTCCCTATAGCCCTAGTCTTGTTCCATCAGATTGTCACCTGTTTGATCCCCTGAAAGCAGCCCTTCGAGGATGAAGATTCACCTTTGATGAAGAAGTGAAGACAGTGATGCATTGATGTGATGCTGAGCTCACAGCTCAGCCTGAAACATTTTGTAATGAAAGAACATGAAAGGCTTTTCGGCTGGAGTCGCCATCTTGCAGTAATCCCCCAAGATGACGAACACAAAGGGAAAGAGGCGGAGTACCCGCTATATGTTCTCCAGGGCTTTCAGAAAGCATGGGGTCATTCCTTTGGCCACAAACATGCAAATCTACAAGAAAGGCAATATTGTGGACATCAAGGGAATGGGCACAGTTCAAAAAGGCATGTCCCACGAATGTTACCAGGCAAAACTGGAGGAGTCTACAATGTGACCCAGCATGCTGTTGGCATTGTTGTGAACAAGCAAGTCAAGGGCAAGATTCTTGCTAAGAGAATTAATGTGCGCATTGAGCATATTAAGCACTCTAAGAGCTGAGACAGCTTCCTGAAGCGAGTGAAGGAAAATGATCAGAAAAAGAAGGAAGCCAAAGAGAAAGGGACGTGGGTTCAGCTAAAGTGTCAGCCTGCTCTTCGCAGAGAGGCGCACTTTGTGAGAACCAATGGAAAGGAGCCTGAGCTGCTAGAACCGATTCCCTATGAATTCATGGCCTAACAGGAGTGAAATAAAGATGGCTGCTGAGGTGTACAAATGTGTGGAGGTGTGGTGTGTGTCTCCCCCCCCCCCCCCCCTAAATACATAGTATTTAAAGCACATTGTGTTTCCCAGTTTGCTTGATAATAAAAGCTTTTACTGTTAAAAAAACAAAACAAACAAAAAAACCCATGAAAGCTTGTTGGCAGATGGACAAAATGTATTGAAAAGCAAGAAGATTATGTAAGAAAATGATACATTAATCTTTTTAAAATTTGCTTAAATTCTACAGCCAGAGTGCAGTTAATTTCTGACTCACCCTCTTAATCTATCACATATTTGGATGTATGAGTGTAATTTTCATTAACTTACAAGTAATTATCAAGGCAATATGGTTTCAGTGATTATAATAGATGGGATTTAGATACATGAGAAGAGTATGTTATGTTTGAGGGAACAATATCAAAAAGAGAATGAATATGGGAATGTGCATGATAGATTCATGACCCAGTGAGACTATTGATTAATATGGTGAGTTCATACTATTGAGTACTAGAAAATAATTTTTTTTGAATAAGGAAAACCCTAGGTTGGAGATGAGGCTTGAATGCCAAGTATAATAATAAACTCCTAAACCTAGTAGCGTAGTGGTTATGTATTGGGCTGCAAACCTTTAGGACAGCAGTTTAGTATTACCAGCTGTTCCACAATAGAAAGATGAGGCTTTCTGCTCCCGTAAAGATTTACAGCCTCGGAAACCCTGTACAGGCTCGCTATGAGTAGGAACTGACTCCACAACACATAACAACAAGCCTAGTACCAATAAAGTATTTCAAATTATAAATGAGCACCAGCCAGTAAGACATTTTAGAAGCAAGAATGCCTAGACTTCATCTCTTGTACTTTGGACATGTGGTCAGGAGGAACTCAGTCCCTGGAGAAGGGAATCATTCTTAAAAAGAGTACAGGGTGAGCAAAGAAGAGGAAGATTCCTAACACTATGAACTGACACGGTGACAGCAACAATGGTTCAAACATAAAAACAGTTGTGAGGATGGCACAGGATCTGGCAGAATTTCACTACTTTTTTATAGTGTCTCTATGGGTTGGAACTGAGTAGAGGACACCTAACAACCAGAAAACACTTTTAATATTTTAAATGATCAAAAACAATTTGTTAGCGCTTAAGAAATCATATCAAAAGGTTTTGGAATTAAAATGTTATCATTGTCTTCCATTTTTCTGTAAATAAAAACATACATCATCTCACAAAGAATAATGTAATACCAGGTATTATAGCTAATGTGAAAGAAAGATGATGTTTTTTGCTCCTACAAAGATTTCAGAAGCCTTGGAAACCCTACACAGGGTTGCTATGGGTCGGAACTGAGTAGATGGCACCTAATAACAACAATTGCAGCAAGAAGGGATAGTGGCGACTCAGTGGTAGAATCCTCACTTTCCACACAGAAGATGTGGGTGTGACTCTCCATCAACGTCCCTCACGCATAGCTACTACCTATCAGGGGAGACTTGTATGTTGCTATGATGCTGAACATATTCGAGCAGAGCTTCCACACTGAGATGGTCTAGAAGGAAAGATCTGTTTTCTGAAAATTGGTCAGTAAAAATCCTGTGGATCACAAGAGTCTGACTATCAACCATTCATGGGGATGGCGCAAGCTCTGGCAGCATTTGATTTCACTTGGCATGGAGTCATCATCTAACAACCACTATAGCTAGGTAATTCAAATAGCTTCAACTTAGTGTATAAATATTATTAAAAGTTTTTACTGTGAATTGAGTGATAGTTTACATGGGCAAACATTGGTTTTACACTCCTATTGTATTTTGTTTCATTGCAATGATTACAATCCCCTCTGTGCATCATCATTCAACAGTATTTGCTTTTATTCCCTCTGTTTTGTGTGTGTGTGTGTATTTTTTTTTTTTGGGGGGGAGGGAATGTACACACAAAAACGCTGGAATATATAATCATTTAAACAACCAACCAAAGGGCACATTCTGCAAGCCTGCCTCCTGGCGGCCAACACTCAGCCTTTCTCTTTCCATGAGCCTCGAGTCCTCAGCTGCTCTCTTTCTATGTCCTTATCTCTGCCTCTATGTCGGGTGTCACTGCTTCTCTGGATAGGGTTCCATATTCTGCTCATGCTCTTCTCCCTTGATAGTCCTATGGTCCTCTGTTTCTGGGATGTAAGATTAACTACTACTACCTTTTTGTTACAAAACTTCTACCTTTACTATTGTGATTGTCACAATTAGTCATGATAACAATTACTATTGAATCATAAGAATCTTAGCCCCATCTCCTTTTACTAGACCCATTTAGACAATATGAAAACTATTCAGTGGGGGTTCTACCTTGCCCCACACACTCTGAAACTAAATTCCCTTAGTGTATATATTTTTAATATCAAATTTTCACTGGAAAAGATGAAAAATGACTAATTTCAGAAATCATCAAAGAATGAATTACTTAAAACCAGTTATTTATTTGGTTGAGAGTATTATGTCACTGTGATGAGGATAAGAAAATGAATTCAGAGGACTCAACCCTTTCAAAACCTAATTACTGCTTTGAATTTTTTGTTAAAACTATGCTTTTTCAGTAATGGAAGTCATTTTGAATGAAATGAAAAATGTTTAGAGGTATTAGAAAGTTTAATAAAATTTTAAAAACTGAAATAACACTACCATGCAGTTGATTCTGACTTACAGCAACTCTATGCATGAAGTAGAACTGCTGCCTAAACTTTCTGAGGCTGCCAAATTTTTGTTTTTTGTCAGTTATGGGGTTTATTAGGGAAGTTAGTAGTTTACAATTTGGGGTCAGAAATGCTCAGCGCACAGTTGTCCCAGTCTGCTGCTGATAAATGCCCACAGGATATACCACTCTGTCATAAGCCTCAACCTGAAGGCACTGGGCTTTAGCTCCTAGGCTCAGCAAACCTAGCTCCCCCACTTAAGTGCCTGGAGGTGCCCCAATCTACAGGCAAGCCTCCTGCCCCAAATCACTCAGCTTTCCTGGCTCTGGGGGCTGGGAGGCCCCTGCTCCGTCAGTCTGCTGCTCTGGCTCTTGGTTCTGCTGCTGCTGCTCCTCTGCCCCTCCTCCAGTGCCACAGATTCTATCCCTGGGCTGAGCATGGTCAGTGCACAGAGATCTCGGGGTCCAAAGGGGGCTCCACTCCTGGCTCTTCATTCATTTAAAAAATATTTTACAAGTATCCAGCCATTTATTTCTTTGTTTGTTTTTGCTTTTTGGGAGGTGAGGTGGGCTGGGGATGTGAGGCTGCCAATCTTTACAGAAGCAAACAGACTCAGCTTTCTCCCATGGAGCTGTTAGTGGGTTCAAACGGACGACTTTTGGTTAGCAGCTCATCAATTAGTGCACGGTGCCACCAGAGATCCTTTGATACAATTGTTGCTGTTGTGATAGTCAGTTTTGACACATTTAAACCCCATATAGAGTTTCATAGGTGCAACTTGTGGTTAGCAGTCCAATGCTTATCTTACAGCACCACACTAAGATGCCATTGATACAATTAGTCTAATATAGATGTTCTGAGGGGTTGGTAGGAAAGTTCTATCTTTTTATTCGGGTTCATTCAGTTATACGGACCCCCACCAGATGCCAGCATTCACTAAAAGTGGGACAGGAACTTCCCACTAAACTCCTGAAACAGAAAAATGTAACTGATTATATGTTCCATGGCTCTCAAAAAGGTTCAGGTTCTCACCACATCTGAACTCCACGAAGCACTGGAGGCACTCAATTATCTGTCAACTGATTGGGAGAGATCCATATCTGTGCCCATTCCAAAGAGAGGAGACACAGTGGAATGTGAAAATCATCGAACAATATCATAATATCACATGCAAGTAAAATTTTGCTGAAGAGAATTCAAAAACAGTAGCAGTAGTACATAAACAGGGAGCCCCCAAAAAGTCAAGTGAGATTCAGAAAAAATTCTGGAATGAGGGATATCATTACTAGCGTCACATAGATCTTGGCTGAAAGTAGAGAATCAGAAAGAGGTTTACTTGTTCTTTATTGAACTTGTGGATCATGACTGTGTAAATAACATTATGAGTAATGGGTATTCCAGAACACTTAATAGTGTTCATGAGGAACTTGTATATAGACCAAGGGGCTGGGGATGTGAGGCTGCCAGTCTTTACAGAAGCAAACAGACTCAGCTTTCTCCCATGGAGCTGTTAGTGGGTTCAAACTGACGACTTTTGGTTAGCAGCTCATCAATTAGTGCACGGTGCCACCAGAGATCCTTTGAACAGAACAAGGAGACACTGAATGGTTTAAAAGCAGGAATGGTGTGGGCCAGAACTGTACTGTTTCACCATGCTCATTCAGTCTGTATGCTGAGCAGATAATCCAAGAAGCTGGATTATATGAAGAAGAATATGGCATCATTAACAACCTGCAATATACAGATGATACAGCTGTGCTTGCTGGAAGTGAAGAGGACTTAAAATACTTAGTGATGAAGATCAAATACACAAATACGGATCTCTTCCAACTAGCTGGCCAGATAGTTTTCTTCCAAATTTCTTGGCAGAGATGAGTGAGTGCCTCCAGTGCCGCCTCACTTTCTTGAAATATTTCAATTTTTATTCCATCAATTCCTAGTACCTTGTTCTTTGCCAATTCCTTCAGTGCACCTTGGACTTCCTCCTTCAGTATCATTGGCTCTTGATCATACATAGGACTAAAACACAGTAAATGGGGAACAGAGAGTCTCTTCAACAGATATTGTGGCAAAACTGGAACTATATTTGCAGAAGAATTAAATAAGACCAATATCTCACACCATATACAAAAGTGAACTCAACATGTATTAAAGGCCTAAATGTAAAACCTAAAACTATAAAGATTATCAGTGGAAAAATCAGAACAAATTTAGTTACTCTCATTCAGAGCATAAATATACTATTAAACAAAACTGAAAACACACAAACAGCAGAAGATAAAATACATTACTGGGATCTCCTGAAAATTAAGACATTTATGTACGTAAAAAGATTCACCAAAATTGTGCAAAAAAGAATGCAGACACCTAAAAAATATTTTTAGCAATAACATATCAGACAAAGTACTACTTTCTATAATTTATAGAATACTTCAACACCTCAATAATTCAATTTAGAAACAGGTAGGGAATATTTATCCACACTTTACCAAAGACATTAAGGAGGCCAACAAACATATATAGAAATGCTCACAAGCACTATTCATTACAGAGATGAAAATTAAAACAATGAGACATCATCTTATTCTAGCTAACATTAATCAAAACAGTAAAAGAAAAACTAAACAGAAAACAACAAATATGGAAGAGGGTGTGGATCATATTGGACCCTCTTACTCTGCCGTTTGTTGTTGTTATTGCTAAGTGACATCAAATCAATTCTGACTCATTTGTTATTGTTAAGTTCCATCAAGTCTGTACCAAGTCCCAGCGACCCTATGCACAACAGAATCAACACTGCCGAGTCCTGGGCCAGCCTCACAATTGCTATGCCTGAGCTCATCGCTGATGCCATTTTGCTGATTCATCTCATTGAGGCAACCCTCCACTTTACCAAACGTTACCAAAGTCCT
>NW_006408783.1:3751132-3752671 GCF_000296735.1 Chrysochloris asiatica
GCATATTGCATTGGGCAAATCTGCTGCAAAGGGCCTCTTAAAAGTGTTAAAGAGCAAAAGTATCACTTTGAGGACTAAAGGGTACTTGACCCAAGCCCTGGTATTTGCAGTCGACTCATAGGGATGTGAAAGTTGGACAAAGAATTAGGAAGATGGTGAGGAAGACACAAGACTTGGCAGTGTTTTTTGTTTTGTTTTGTTTTTTTTCTGTCACGCATAGGGTCACTATGAGTAGGAACTGCCTCAACAGCATCTAAAACAATAACTCATTCAACCGACCCTTTTATCATTATATAATGTCCTTCCTCATCCATCACACCAGTTTTTACCTTAAGTCTGTTTTATCAGAAACTAATGTTGCCACTCCTGTTCTTTTTTAATTTCCATTAGCTTAATATGTTTTGTCTTTTGATTTTTAATATGTTTTGTGTGTGTGTGGCTAAGGTGTGTCTCTTGAGACAGAATATTGCTAGGTCTTGTTTTATCCATTCTGTGACTTTTGGTCTCTTGACTGGTGCATTTAATAATTTACATTCAGTGAAGTCATCAAAGTTATAAATTTATTCCTGTCATTTTGTTGTAATCTTTTGGTATTGCTGGTTTCCCTGTTCACATAATTTTCTGTTCTGAGTTCATTTCTTTTGTGGAGTTTCTTATCATTTCCATCACTGTTGTAGTGTTTACTAAATCTTTATGATTTCCTCTTTTTATGTTAATGAGAAGGTTTATTAATTTTCTTTGAGGTGACCCTGAAATTCAGGAACACAGTGGTTGCATGTGATAGTCACTGGACTGAGAACTACAAGGTACATGTTTCAAGCCCGCCATCAATTCTGCTAGAGAAAGATGAGGCTTTCTGTTCCCATGAAGATTTAGAGCCTTAGAAACCCTATACAGGGTCTCTCTTAGTCAGAATAGATTGGTCAGCACTTAATAACAACAACAACCACAAACCTTGTAATTTATTAGTTTCTTCTCAAGTTAAAAAATATGTCTGTTTTACTTTGAAAACAATTTGACTTACTCTCCATTTGACAGTTATATAATTATGCAATTTATTCTCCCATTTTACTTTCAATTGTTTTGATTTACAATTTGATAACTCTGGTCCCTTAATTTCAGTCTTCTAGTAGTGTTGCATAGTGGTTATGAGTCGGGCTGCTTATCTTATGGTCAGCAGTTCGAAACTACCAGCTGTTCCGCGGCAGAAAGATGAGGCTTTCTGCTCCCATAAGATTTACAGCCTTGGATTGCTATGAGTCGGAACTGATTCCACGGCACATAGCAACAACAACAACAACAGTGGTGTTGTGGAGTCCTGGTGTGGTGCTCTAGGATAAGCACCGGACTACAAAGTCAGTTTGAACTGCAAAGCCAGCAGTTCAGACCCACCAGTTGTTCCTTGGAAATCCTATACAGGGTCACTATGAGTTGAAAATAACTCAACGGCATTTAACAATGACAACAGTGGTGTGGTGCACTGGAATACAAGGTCTGGTTGAACCACAAGGTCTGTGGTTCAAACTCACTAGCCACTGC
>NW_006408783.1:3754686-3759079 GCF_000296735.1 Chrysochloris asiatica
ATCCTTGTCAACCCTGTGTACTAAGGGTAAAAGAACAAATTCTTTTAATTTTTGTTTATCTGGAAATGTCCTAATTTTGCTGTCTTATTTGAGGGACAATTTTGCTGTGTATGTAATTCTTAGTTGATGATGTTTTTCTTTCAAAGTTTTATATATGTCATCCTGCTGCCTTCTTGCCTGCTTGGTTTCTGCTGAGAAATCAGACCTCAGTCTTACTGGTTGTCTTGTGTAGATAATATTTTGGTTTTCTCAAAATGACATTCTTTGTCTTTAATATTGGAAAGTTTGATTATGATAAGTCTTGGTGATTTTCTTTTGGGGTCTCCCATATTTGAAGATCATTGAACTGCATGAATGCATATCTTCTCATCTTTTATAATATTAAAAAAGTTTTCTTTCAACAAATTTTGATGACATTTTCTGTTCTTTTTTTTTTTTTTTTCTTGCTCTAGAATTTCATTCCTGAGTAAGTTATTCTTCTTGGTGGAATCACACATAATTCTTAGTCTTTCTTCATTTTTTTCTCATTGATTTTTGTTTTTTGCTTGTTCCTTTAGCTGATTAGTTTTGAGGTTGCCTTTAACCTCCTAATTTTGTCTTAATTGGATCAATTCTACTTCTTTGTTGTTTCAATGCCTTATTTATTTTTGATATCTTAGTATCCATCTTCTGGATTTCTATTTGCTGTTTTTGTATCATTTCTAATTTTTCATTTAATTCATCGTTTTGTTCTTGTAGTGTTTTCCTAAAGTCTTCTGAAGTTTTGTCTGGTTTCCTTGATTTTCTTTGCAATTGTCTTGATCTTTCTCTCAATCCATCAAAGGTTTAAATGTCATTCTTTTGAATTCCTTATCAGGTAATTCTAATCCCATTTCTTAATCAGAAAGGTTTTGTGGCTGTGTATTTTAGTCACTTGCTGAGCCACTTTGTCTTGTTTCTTTGTGTGAACTGACATTGTCTGTTGTATTTGAGTCATTGCAGTGGTTTTGTATTTGTGGTTTTGTATATTAAGGTTTTCTTAGACCTTCATCATCTGTCTGTTGGTGGGTGTGACAGAGGATGGAAATGTGTGCTCAATTCTCTGTTCACTGCTCATGCAGCACAGTTAAGGGTATGCTGAGTAGGTGTTGGTCACTGCATATTATTAATGTGTTATACAAATGTGGGGGCAGTCCTTGTCAAGTGGGTGGGGCTTCAGGGGTTGCTGGCATGATTAAATAATGTGAGCACAGTTGCTGTCTCCTTACAGGTGAGAAAATGGGGAAAACAAAAACAAAGCCAAAAATAAACAACAAAATAGAAAATAAAAAAGGTGAAAAAAATAGGGGCAAACAACATCAATAAAATACTAACAAAGGAAAAAGAAAGAAAACTTGGAGAAGGAATAAAGAAAAGACAATAGAGAAGGAAAGTAATTGAAAGGAGAAAAGTAAAAGAGAATAAAAGGAAACTTGAGAAAGAAGAGAATGAAAAGGAAGGTCAGGAAAAAATAAAAGAGGAAACTAGGGGGTTGGTGAGCAGGGCCTAGGAAGCAGAAAACTCAGTGCGGGAGGGCACTCACACACCCATGGAGGCAGCTGTGGAGTGGCACCTGATACAGGTCAGCACTCTCTGCAAGGCAAGGGGGTCACTGGGGGTTGGGATGCCTGACATCGGACAGAGTTTCTCCCAACCTAGAAGATGACTGAGGTCAGAATGGCCTGTCATGCATGTCATTTCTGTGAGCCTAGAGGACAGTTAGGGGGAGACCACCTGGTTCTAAAAGGAGTTCCTGCTGACTCCAAGGGTGGTTGGGTTCATAGTACCTGGTCTTGGAATGAGTTCCTATTCACTTAAGGAGTGGCTGAGGTCAGGGCTCCCATCCAGCACCACATACTCTGCTGATCCAAGGAGGTGGAGAGTGTGTGCTTCCAACTGTTGGGGTGGAGCCCACCTGGCACCTGGTCCCCAAGAGCAAGCCTCCTTCCTCAGGTGTGAGCAGGTTCTATGCATGGGGACATGCCACCAGTCACTAGGGGAGTGAGAGTGGGGCCTAGCCACACTTCTGGTCACTGGGAGAGTGTGGGGAGCTTACATTTCTGGCCGCCTCACTGGAGTCCTGGTGTGGCAGAGTGGGTTAATATGCGTAAGACTGCAAAGTTATTTGAACTGCAAGGTCGGTGGTACAAGCTCACTAGTTGCTCCTCGGAAACGCTGTACAGTGTCGCTATGAGTCAGAATTGACTCAACAACAACAAGTCACATGAGTGAGTAGAGTTAATCATCAGCCAATTATCCTTATTGAATGCAGCTTGTAAAAGTTCAAAATGGCCATACTACATCAGGTCAGATGACAATTCATCTGTCTCCTTGCTTGCCACTTTCGTTTACCTTTTTCTCCTAGACCATACTCAATCCCCTTCTCCATCCTTTTCTCTGAAGCTCAGGGTTGTAGGATTATCATCCATATCTGTTTCATTTGGTCTTTTGTGTCTTTGTTGAAGAGCTTCCCGGTAGTGTCTGCTAGTCTGCCATCTTTCTGGAACTCTCCCAGCCGATTTTTAAAATTACCACATTGTGTTGTTGCCAAGTCAAAAAATTTTCATAACATACAAGTAAAATAAACAATAGACTTGTTGAGTTACAAACTCTCATTGGGCCTAGAGAAATAGCTATCCTTCAGACTATTCATGGTGTAATTTTGAGTAAAATATTTAGTGAATTGTATGGAATGACAATACATGAACTATCTCAATTCTTCTCTGCATTTTAAACCTAAAACAATACAAGGAAAACTTACTTTGTCAAGGACCAAAGTCAACTCAATGATTTCCTTTAGAGAGTTACTTGTCATGCCCAGAAGTGACAATCTTTATTAAATTGGTATGACAGCCGTTGTTGCTGCTAAATGCCGTCAAGTCTGTCCAATCCTAGCAACCCTGTGGAGGGTTTCTGAGGAGCAGCTGGTGAATTTGAACCACCAACCTTATGGTTCAAACTGACCTTGCTGTCCAGCGCCACACCAGGACTCCGTGACAAGCCATAGTCATGGAATCTTTTCCTTAGTTTTCAAATATGTTTCCTAGACTGCAAAGCCATTTGAACTGCGAGGTTGGCAGTTCAAGCTTACCAGCTGCTCCTCAGAAACCCTATGCAGGGTCGCTATGGGTTGGAACCGACTCGATGACACTTAACAACAAGAACAACATACCTGTATTATACTAATGTTGTGGTTGTTAAGTGCCTTGGAGTCAGTTCTGACTCAGAGATCCTGTACAGGGATTCTGAAGAGTGGTTGGTGGGTCTGAACTGCTAACTTTGAGGTTAGCAGTGCAATGCTTGTCCTACAGAGCTGTGGGAGAAAGATGAGGCTTGCTGCTCCCATAAAGATTTACAGCCTCGGAAATGCTATGCAGTGTCGCTATGAATTCAAACAGACTTGACACCAACTTGATAGCATTCAGTAGTGGCAATCTTTATAGAAGATTGGCTAGCTTTCAATTCGCAGCCAAGTGCTTAACTACTGCACCACCATGCCTCCTCAGCATACCCCACAGGTATACACATTAGTGAGAGCCAGAGAAGCAGCCAAGGACTATGGGAATATTTTAAAGCTCATTTCTCCCTAGAGACCCCTTTCAACTAATGCCTAGTAAAACCCATAGAGGATTTGGAGTTTTATTAAGGAGAGCTGTCCGTTTACACTGTCTCATACCCATCAGCTGCCGGGAGTACTGCATTTCATAACTTGTGATTTTATGTCAGTCCTGTGGCATGAATTTGGACCAAACTCTGGACACAGAATGACAGAAAAAATAATGGATTGTTTTATATATGGATCAACCATACGGTCAGAAGAGTTGGGCTGAAGATTGTTTGTTGATCCAGAATTCTTAATATTTTCAGGACTTTGGGTAGCATTTGTTAACCAGAGAGAAAAGATATTTCCAATCTGAGTAAGTTCTGGATACCAACATCTGTTTCTTGTCAGTAAAATCCTCAATATTCTCATTAATAGCCAGAAGCCAAGTGTATCAGAGGGAAGAACTATTTTCAGGGAAAACTTTCTGCTAGTTTTTTCTTTCTGGTGGGTATGATTTCTTAGTGCTCTGTTCCTATTTCAGACACCTGCAGTGAATGCATACTGTCAACCTCTAAGAACCAGTGTTAGAGGTAGAAGCTATCAAAATCCTGGCTTCTCTACCCTTTTCTCCACTTCTTTTTCTTTTTTTTTTTTCTGTTGTTAAGTGCCATTGAATAGGTGCCAACTCATAGGGGTCCTGTTTAGAGGTTCCAAGGAGCAACTGGTGGGTTTAAAGTGATGACCTTGTGGTTCACAGTCCAATGATGAAAAAATCACTCCTCCAAAGCACATTCCAGACTGAACCATACTGATTTTTAGAAGAGTTTTTTT
>NW_006408783.1:3759823-3760743 GCF_000296735.1 Chrysochloris asiatica
AGAGTAGATTATTAGCTTTATATTCAATAAATCATATTCTGTTTCATTGCCATGATTATATTCCCCACCATGTACCATTAGTCAACAGTACTTACCTCTATTCCCTTTTATTTTTATGTACACATACAAAACAGAAAATACACATTCATGTAAATGTTCAAAGGGCACATTTTGTCAAGCCAGCCTCCTGTCCAAAGTCACACAGCCTTTCTCAGTCCATGGGTCTCAAGTCCTCAGCTACTCTCTCTCTCTTTGCCACCACCTCTGCTACTGTCTGTGCTGTTGCTGCTTTTCTGGTTAGGATCACACGCTCCACTCATAGTCTTTCCTCTTGCTGGTCCTACAGGCCTCTGTTCCTTAAATGAAAGATTAACTACTCCCCTCTTTTAGTTACACATCTTCTACATATACAGTTGTGACCATCACTGTTTGTCATGATAACAATTACACACAATTGAATTGTAAAATCCTATCCCTATCTTCTCCCATCAGTCTGGATCTGGAAAAGAGAAAAACTACTCAGTGGGGATTCTACCTTGCCTACTTTGTTCTGTACTAAGCACACTCCTGAAAACTTGTAAACCAGTCACTTCATGCCTTATAGCTCCTCCCACCCCATTTTTGACAGCTAATGTCTAAGTTGCCCATGCCTAATAACCCAGTTTACTGAGGAGGTAAGCTTGATCCTTGCTATATAGAGTCCTTCCCTTTCAGTTGGAATTTTGAGCAATTACATCCATAAGCCACCACTCATCTGTCAGTTTGTCATACTGTGGTGGATTGTGGGTTGCTGTGATTCTGGAAGCTATGCCATGGATATTTTAAATACAAGCAGGGTCACCAATGGTGGACAGGTTTCAGATGAGCTTCCAGATGAAGATAGAGTAGGAAGAAGGAGTGACGGACTACTACTTCAAAGA
>NW_006408783.1:3762657-3763810 GCF_000296735.1 Chrysochloris asiatica
CAAAGGCTTTCGATTGTGTGGATCATGACAAGCTATGGACAGCATTGTGAAGTATGAGTATTCCTTAAACACTTAATTGTAGTCCTGAGGAATCTGTACATGCACCAACAGGCAGTTGTTCGAACAGAACATGGGAACACTGAATGGTTTAAAATTAAGAAAGGTGTGCGACAGGGTTGTATTCGTTCACCATGCTTATTCAACCTGTATGCTGAGCAAATAATTGGAGAAGCTGGGTTAAATGAAGAAAAATGCAACATCAGGATTGGAGGAAGACTCATTAACAACCTGCGATATGCAGATGATACAACCTTGCTTGCTGAATGTGAAGAGGAGTTAAAATACTTACTGATGATGGTCAAAGACCACAGCCTTCACTATGGGATGCCCCTCAATGTAAAGAAAACAAAAATCCTCACTTCTGGACCAATAAACAACATTCTTATCAATGGAGAAAAGATTGAAGTTGTCAAAGACTTCCTTCTTCTTGTGTCAACTATCGACACTCATGGAAGCAGCAGTCAAGAACTCAAATGATGTATTGCATTAGGCAAATCTGCTGCATAAGACCTTTTTAAAGTGTTGAAGAGCAGAGATGTCAGCTTGAGGGCTAAGGTGCACCTGACCCAAGCCATGGTATTTTCAATAATCTGATATGCATGTGAAAGCTGGACAGTGAATAAGGAAGACTGTAGAAGAACTGATGCTTTTAAGTTACGGTGTTGGAAGAGAATATTGAAAGTGCCATGGGCTGCCAAAAGAACCAACATATCTGTGTTGGAAGAAGTGCAGCCAGAGTGCTCCTTGGAGGCCAGGATAGCTAGACTTCATCTCTTATACTTCAGACATATTGTCAGGCGGGACCAGTCGCTGGAGAAGCATATCATGTTTGTAACTTGGAAGGTCAGAGAAAAAGAGGAAGATCCCAAGTGCGATAGATTGGGAATGTGAGATGCATTGGGAAGCCCATCAATGGGCTCAAGTGTGGCAACAATTGTGAAGTTGGCCTAGGACCAGCCAGTGTTTTGTTCTCTTGTGCATAGAGTCACTATGAGTTGGTACTACCTAGATGGCACGTAACAACAACACATCCATAAGCAGAGGTCCAGTTCATCAAATTGTAGTGATTTGTAATGATTTTTGCTTGCTCTCT
>NW_006408783.1:3765201-3766920 GCF_000296735.1 Chrysochloris asiatica
ATTACTGAAAGATCTGTGGTTCAAACCCACCAACCACTTCTTATTGTTGTTGTTAAGTGCCATCGAGTTGCTTTCAACCCATAGTGACCCTGTATGTGGTTCCAAGGAGCAGCTGGTGAGCTTGAACCACTGACCTTGCAGTTCAAACAGCTTTGCAGTCTGGCGCATTAACCCACAATGCCACACAATCATTCCTAGAAAACCCTATCAGGGTTGCTATGAGATGGGATCAAAAGTAACACCATCAATCCTAGGCCTGGTATTTAAAAGCAGCTGAAATTATTGACAATTTTTGTCAGAAAAGAAAACTTGAACTCATAATAATTCGTAGCTAGAAGCTACTTTAGAAATTACTTCATTTAGCTCTCTATTTTATAAATAAGGGACCTGACGGCTAGAAAACTTGAGTTTCCTAATCTCTTGTGCCCTAAAAAACAAAACAAAACAACAAACCCGTTATTGTCATGTCTGTTTCAACTGATAGCTGCCCTATATGGCAGAGAAGACCTGGCCCACAGGGTTTCCAAACTGTAATCTTTACAGAAGCAGACTGCCACATTTTTCTCCCACTGTTAGGTTTGCTGACCTTTTGGTCACCAGTCAAGTGCTACAAGAAATGTTCTTCTTGATAATTTCCCAAATGGCCTCATCCTTGCTCTGAAAAGCTCTGTCTCCAATGATTACTTAGCCATGATTTCACACATAGGAGTATAGCTTTAGAATCAAGATTAATGCCAGCGAAATTTCATCTCCTTTAAGAACGGTTTTGTTTATGTTGTATATAGACAAGTATACAAGTCTTTATATCACCTGTTGCCTTAGTTATTAGTAAACTTAAAATTCTGAATGCTCATTTCTGTAACTACTTGTTGTCAGTTACTAGTACAGGTATCACTCCATTTTCTTTAGCATGTTCCTAATCTTTCTCTTTTACATTTTGTGTAGTATATGTGTTTTATGCAAATTTTATTGAAGTGTAACATTTATACAGAAAAAGTGTACAAAGAACAAGTACACAGCTCAATAAATGTCCCAAAGTAAAGAGTCTTGGAAAATAGCAATGAGTTTCAAACACAAAATGTTGCCATAAAGTTGGTAACCACCTCTTCCCCTTCCAGTTCCTATTCTCTCCTATCCCCACCATCACAAAGGGAAATGCTATCCTGAATTTTGTCATCGAGATCAGTTTCATAGGATAATATAGTGCATATACCTCTGCAGCATAGTGGTTACGAGTCAGGCTGCTAACCTCAAAGTCAGCAGTTCAAAACTATGAGGCTTTCTGCTCCCATAAAGACTTACAGTCTCAGAAACCCTACACAGGGTTGCTATGAGTCGGAACCAACTCCATGGCACACTACCACCACCGCCATCATACTTCTGTAACAGGCATTTTTTTGCTCAACTTTATTTTTGTCAGACTCATTCATATTGTAGCATATAGTTGTAGTTCATCGAGTCTCATTGTTTTATGATTTTATTATGTGGATATATCCCCATTTATTACTACATACCACTATTAATGGACACTTGAGTAATTTTCATTATTTTGGCTATTTGGAATTACTCAGTTCTGAATACATGCATTTATAATTAGGAGGAGTCTAGTTGCTTTCAGGATTCTCTCTTTATCTTTGATTTTGGAGAGCTTGATTATTATATGTCTTGGTGATTGTCTTTTAGGGTCTATCCTTCCTGGGGTTCGTTGAGCTTCTTGAA
>NW_006408783.1:3767560-3770655 GCF_000296735.1 Chrysochloris asiatica
CTCCAAGTAGATGTGATCAGGAGATGGGCTTCCCTTTTCACTCTTCTTCCTGAGAAATTTCAAGATGTCACTGTTGGTCATTGTGATGTAACTCAGGATTTAATTTTTGACCTATTTCCTTTTTAGTCTGCCTGTCCTACTCCATAATCCCATTCAGGCCTTTTTTTCTAGTTATAAACAGTTCAGTGCCACTGTGGCCATTTGGTTTCAAGTGGAAACTGTCTCTAAATTTTGAGGTGATCTATGCACATGTGTAGTAGAACCCTCTGGGTGTGGGTGTGGGGTGTCTACTCGCTCAGGCACCCCCTATAGTCACCTGAATGGAGGTGCAAGGTCAGCGAGAGACCAATGAACAGATATAAAACAAACAAACAACAAAACTGAAAGTCCACACCTTTATCTCTGTGGTTCTGTCAGGAGTCCATGGCTGCTCTGATCCTTCCCCCACTTGGTCTTGCACAAGATTGCAGCTCCGGCACACCTGAGAGTCTTGAATTAGAAAGCAATAGATTTCTTGCTTCTTCTACCAATTCCCCTACCTGTAAGCCTTCCAATTGTCTAAATATTCCTTTATATGTGGTTCAGAGTTCTGGCGCAACCCCCTGAGCCTACTTGGTCCAGTATTCTGTGTTGTTGCTGATGGAGTTCTTCACCACCATCTTGTTTATTCTCCATCAATTTTTGTTTTGTTTTGTTAAGTGCTGTATAGTCGATTCTGACCTATAGCAATGCTGTATAGGGGTTCCAAGGAGCAGCTGGTGAGCTTGAACCACTGACTTGTAGTTCAAATGACTTTGCAATCTGATGCATGAGCCCACAGGGCCACACCAGGACTCAATTGCTTATGATACTGCAAGAACTGAAGATAGAAAGCCAAAAAGGAAGAACATGTTCAGCATTTCTCAAGCTGAGAGAACTGAAAAAAATATTTAAGCCTCAATTTGAAATATTGATTCTATGGGAAAAACCATGATTGATGCAGAAATCATCAGAAGGAGGTGAAAGGAATACACAGAGACACTGTACCAAATGAAATGGTCAATGTTCAACCTTTTCAAGAGGTACCATATGATTAGGAATCAATGGTACTTAAAGAAGAAGTCCAAGCTATACTGAAGACATTAGCAAAAACCAAGGTTCGAGAAATTGTTGGAATACAAATTGTAGTCTTTCAACAAACCAATGAAGCACTTGAGGCATTCACTTATCTATGCCAAGAAACGTGGAAAATAGCTATCTGGCCAACTGATTGGAAGATATCCAAATTTGTTCCCATTTTAAAGAGAGATGACACAAAGGAATGTGAAAATCATCTAACAAAATCATTAACATCCTAAGGAAGTAAAATTTTGCTGAAGATAATAAAAAAATGACTGCAACAGTATATTGACAGGGAACTGCCAGAAGTTCTTGCCGATTTCAGAAGAGGATGTGGAATGAGGGATATCATTGTTGATGTCAGTGAATCTTGGCTGAAAGCAGAGAATACCAGAAAGATGCTTACTTGTACTTTATTGCCTATGTAAAGGCTTTTGACTGTGTGGATCATGACAAGCTATGGAAAACATTGTGAAGAATGGATATTCCTGAACACTTAATTGTGCTCATGAGGAACTTGTATACAGACCACGAGGCAGTTGTTTGAACAGAACAACGTGATGTCAAATGGATTAAAATCAGTAAAGGTGTGCCCAGGGTTGTATTCTTTCACCATACTTATTCAAGCTGTATGCTGAGCAAATAATCTGAGAAGCTGGACTGTATGAAGAAGAAAGTAGAATCAGAATTGGAGAAAGATTCATTAACAACCTTGCTTGGTGGAACCCAAAAAGACTTAAAATATTTATTGATGAAAGATCTAAGACCAGTGCCTTCAGTATGGATTGTGCATCAATGTAAAGAAAACAAAAGTCCTCATGGTTGGACCCATAATAACATCATGATAAATGGAGAAAAGACTGAAGTTGTCAAGACTCTATTTTACTTAGATCTACCATCAATACTCATGGAAGTACCAGTCAACTCAATCCAAGTATTGAGTTAGGCAAATCCGATGCAAAGGGCTCTTAAAGTGTTCAAGAGCAAATATATCACTTTGAGGACTAAGGTGTGCCTTACTCAAGCCCTGATATTTTCATTAGCCTCAGATGGATGTGAAAATTGGACAACAAATAAAGAAGACCATATAACAATTGATGCATTTAAGTTATTATGTGGGAGAAGAATATAAAAGTACCATGGAATGCCAGAAGCACAAACAAATCTGTGTTGGAAGAAGTACAACCAGAACACTTCTTACTAGCCAGGATTGCAAGACTTCATCTTGTCAAATGTAGGACATGTTATCAGAAGGGACCAGTGTCTGAAGAAGAACACCATGCTTGGTAAAGTGGGGGATCAGCAAAAGAAGAGGACAATCCTCAACAAATTAGATTGGCAGTGGTAGCAGCAATGTGCTCAAGTGTGACAGCAATTGTGAGGATGGGGAGGGCCTGGCAGTGTTTTGATCTGCTATGCACAGGGTCACTGTGAATCAGAGCTGACTTGATGGCACCGAAAGCTGAAAATGGACCCCAGGTGTGGTGCTATAGGATCAGCACTGGACTGCAAACCAGAAGGTCACAGTTCAAATCCACCAGCTGCTCCTCAGAAACCCTATACAGGGTCACTATGAGTCAGAATTGACTCTAGAGCACTTAACAACAACAACAAAAACTAAAATGATGACAGAGAATGAAAGAGAGAAGGAAGGTAACACAAGTAGTGCCCAGCTTTCAATGGAGTTCCAGCAACCCAGTTTTGTCAGTGCTTAGTCAAATACTTGGTAAAATTTTTCTCTTTTTACTTTTCTCTATTACCTTTTGTTTCAGTAAATTTATAAATCCAATATTTATTTGTTCAGAATTGAACATCTATGAACACATTTGCAAGTGACATGCTGTTACATCTAGCATTTATTGTTGTTGTTCTGTTCTGTTGAGTTGGTTCTGAATCATAGTAACCCTGTCTAGGGTTTCCTAGGAGCATCTGGTGGGTTTGAATCACTGAACTTGTGATTAGCAGTCTGGTGTGGCGCTTTGGGTTAATATGCCACA
>NW_006408783.1:3771190-3773036 GCF_000296735.1 Chrysochloris asiatica
CATCAGCCTTGTGGTTCAAACTGACCTTGCAGTCCAGAGCTTTATCCTGGTGCACCACACCAGGACTCCTGAATGAAAATCTGGGAGTGGGAGTTAGCAATCTTTGTTTTTGTTTTTGTTTTTGTTTTTGTTTTTGTTTTTGCTGGTCTTAAAGAAAGAAAATAACATGAGTTCCACAGCTGAAAAGAAAGGAATTCTGTCGATGACAACAGGGGCTTCAGTGAAAACAGCAAGCCTCAGATAAAACCCCAGGCCTGGCCAACACGGAGATTGAAGCTTGGTGAGCCCCTGAGCAAAGGATCCAGCTAAGCAGTGCCCGGACTGCTAACCCACTGATATGATCAGACAGTAAATAGGTGTTGTTTTAAGTTGCTGAGTTTGTGGAAATGTGTCATATAGCAACAGAAAATAATAGAAATTCTGTGGTTGTTAGATGCCATCTAGTCGGTACCAACTCATAGCAACTTTGTGCACAACAGACAAAAACACTCCCCAGTCCTGTGTCAGTCTCACAATCGCTGCTACACTTGAGCCTCTTGTTGCAGCCACTGTGCCAATACATCCTGTTGGAGGTCTTCCTCTTTTTCACTCACCTCCACTCTACTAAGCATAACGTCCTTCTCCAGGGACTGGTCCTTCCTGATAATATGCCCAAAGTATGAGAGACAAAGTCTGGCTCTCTTGGCTTCTAAGGAGCATTCTAGTTATATACTTCTTCCAAAACAGATTTGTTTGTTCTTCTAGCAGTCCACGATGCTTCTAATACTCTCCTCCAAAACCATAACTCAGATGCATCCATTCTTCTATGGTCTTCCTTATGCACTGTCCAACTTTCACATGCATATGAGGCATGGAAAATACCATGATTTGGGTCAGGCACACCTTAGTCTACAAAGAAAACATCTTTGCTCTTGAACACTTTAAAGAGGTCTTGTGCAGCAGATCTGCCTAATGAAATACACCATTTAATTTCTTGACTGCTGCTTCCAAGACTATTGATGGTTGATCCAAACAAAATGAAATCATTGACAACTTCAATCTTTTCTCCATTTACTTTGATGTTATTTATTGGTCCAGTGGTGAGGATTTTTGTGTTCTTTATAATGAGCTCTAATCCATGCTGTAGGCTGTACTCTTTGATCTTCATCAGTAAGTATTTTAAATCCTCTTCATGTTCAGCAAGCACAGCACATCATCTGCATATCACAGGTTAATGAGTCTTCCTCCAATTTTGATACCACATTCTTCTTCATATAATCCAACTTCTTGGATTATTTTCTCAACATACAGATTGAATAAGTATGATGAAAGAATACAACCCTGGTGCACAAGTTTCCTTATTTAAAACCACTCAGTGTCCCCTTGTTATGTTCAAATGACTGCCTCTTGGTCTATGTATAGATTCCTCATGAGCACAAGTGTTCCAGAATATTCATGCTCCACAATGTTGTCTATAGCCTGTCATGGTCCACACAATTGAAAACCTTTGCATAGTCAATAAAGCACAGGTAACCATCTCTCTGATATTCTTTACTTTCAGTCAAGATCCATCTGATGTCAGCAATGATATTCCTTAGTCCAAGTCCTCGTCTAAATCTGGCTTGAAACTCTGGGAGTTCACTGTCAATATGCACTGTGGCAATTGTTTTTAATTATCTTTAGCAAAATTTTACCTGCATGTGATATTAATGATATTCTCTGATGATTTCTGCAACCCGTTGGGTCATCTCTCTTTGAAATGAGCACAAATATGGATCTCTTCTAATTAGTTGGTCAGGTAGTTGTTCAAATTCCTTGGCATAGAGTAATGACTGTTTCTAGTGGTGTATCAGTTTAGTGAAAGATG
>NW_006408783.1:3774941-3779822 GCF_000296735.1 Chrysochloris asiatica
TATTTCCTCGGAATGGTTTGTTTTGCAAATGTTTTGGGGGTTGTATGTGTGACCAATATAATTAGTTTGATACACATATAATTCTTCCAGTAGATCAAGTTAGCTATACATATTCATGTTAACAGGAAATTTAGCATTAAATTTTTATAATCCCCACTATCCCAAGGAGTTTAAGGTCTGGAGAAGTTTACCGAGTCTGAAGCAGTCTGTTCTGCTTACCAACATCAGGTTGAGAGACTTGTATATCAATTGACCCTGGTTTTCAGCTGCTGCCACTTCTATTTTTGTGACACAGTGTTACTTTTGAAGACTTGTCACCTCCCTGATCTTGATTCAAGCTCTGGTTTCCAGGATATAAGTGATTTTGGTTTTTATTATCAAGTGCACTCACATTCACAAGAAGGCTGGGTCTGCAATGATTTTTAAGTTCTTCTCACTTTAATTTCTATACTCTGTGTGGAACAAAGATCACTCTCTCCATAATTTGGCTGGTAACCTTGGGGCTACATGTGTCTTAGAATGGAGATGATTACAGAGCAGTGACAGTCAGCCCATGTTCTCAGAATGAACTCCCTGATCCCTTACACAAATTGACTTCTTCAGGAGCCTGGGTGTCCTTTTATTGCAGGTATTTTTCTGCCTTACAACTATCCCAACATATGGCAGCACCGAAAAAGCACCAGAAGACTGAAACATTCCGTGCTTTCGCTGCATTTCTTCAAATAGTTTAATTATAATACTCACAAGAGACAAAACTTCCTTTAACACTATCAGTGTTATGAAGAGCTAGACTGGTAATATATTTAGAATGCTTTGCACCTGAATTTAAATTCAAGCATCCTCTTTATGTTGTTGTTGTTAAGTGCTATCGAATCCGTTCCAATTCATAGTGACTCTATGTAGGGTTCTTGAGGAGCATTAGGTGAGTTTGAACCACTGACCTTGTGGTTCAAACCGACATTAAGGTCCAGTACTTACCCTATAGCACCACACCAGGACTCCTTTCTCCTGATAGGCAAACATTTTCATTGTATGCATGATAAAGAACAAGAATGTAACTGTGAATGTGTTTGATCTCCAATCTGTGGAGCCATTCACTTGTTTTTATGATGCACTATTTCAAACATTATGAGAAATAAGTAATACAACTAGTTGCTATGTACACATCAAAGAGATTTAATCCAGTGCTGACATTTGATAGTCTCTCACTCTGTGAAACTTCCTCTCTTCCTTCTGTTTTATAAATAAAACAGACAAAACTGAGAGCCCCTTCCTTTCCTCTTGCTAGTTCTTCATTATCACTTCCAAGGACATAACCATGTAGTATGGATTTTATAATGTCCTCCAAAGTATGTGTTCTAAATCCTAACCTCTATGCCTGAGGTTATAATCCCAGTTGGGAATGGGTTGTCATTTTTATGTTAATGAGACCGTTTTAGTATAGGGCGTGCCTTAAATCAATCTCTTATGAGATATGAAAGAGATTACACAAGTAAGCAAGAGAAGCAGAGATTGGGTAAGATAAATGCTAAGACAGCTGGATGTCCAAGGAACCAGGAAGCAGACGCTGAAGAGGCCACGCAGGGAGAGAAAGGCTTCCCTGAGATTTGGTATCCTGAATTTAGATTTCTAGCCTCCTAAACTCTGAAAATAAGTTTCAGTTTGTTAAAGCCACCCACTAGTGGTATTTCTGTTACATCAGCACTACCCTGGGATTATTGTATACCTGTCCCATTCTCACTGAAATACATACAGATTTGTTCTCAAGGTTTCCTAATTACAAACAATGCTGCAATGAAGATCCTTGTCTCTTTGCACATGTGCTTGAATGTCTTTAGAGTTTTAAACTTTCAATCGGAATTTCCAGGGTTTAGGGTTTGTTCAGCCCCAACACTGCCAATTCGCTCATTAAAGGGTCACCAATTTATCTAGCATATGAGAGTTCCTGTTTCTTCCTCCTAGACACAATTATTGGTAATCGTTGTTGTTGATAAGTACCGTGAAGTCAGTTCCGACTCATAGCGACCCTGCGCAGGGTTTCCAAAGCTGCAAATCTTTACGGGAGCAGAACCCTTAATCTTTCTCCCGTGCAACAGCTGATAGTTTTGAACTGCTGATTGAGGTTAGCAGCTCAATTCATAACCACTACGCTACCAGATGTCTAAGGGCTGCGAACCACAAGGTCAGTAGTTCGAAACTACTAGCTGTTCCGCAGGAGAAAGATGAGGCGTTCTGCTCCCTTAAAGATTTACAGCCTCGGAAAACCTGTATAGGGTCGCTATGAGTCGGAACCGACTCCACGGCACACAGCCACCACCACGCTACCAGAGCTTCTTAGACATCTTAATTTTCCCTGCTGTATTTAATTACTGTCAACATAGAATAAATCTTTATATCTGTAAAGATAAGTATATCTCCTAATTTTTCCCTTTTTGAAATGTTATTTAAGCTAGCAGTTCTCACACTTTTTGGTCTAGATACCCCTTTACATTCTCAGAAATCATCAAAGATTCCAAAGAGCTTTTGTTTATATGGATTGTTGTTAAGTGCTGTCAAGTCAAGTCCAGTTCCAACTGATAACAAACCTGTATATAGTTTCCAAGGAGCAGCTGGTGGGTTTGAACCCCTGACCTTGTGGTTCACAGTCCAGTGCTGATCCATAGCACCATACCAGAAATCTTATCTATCAATATTTACTCTCTAAGATATTTAAAAATATTATTCCGATAATAACATCATTGTTGCTGTTATTCTTAAGTGCGATCAAGTCAGTTTTGACTCACAGGGACCCTGTACAGGATTTCCAAAGAACAGCTGGTGAGTTTGAACTACCGACCTTGAAATTCAAGCCTACCTTGCAGTCCAGTGCATTATCCCACAGCACCACACCAGGACATTTGTAAACTCATTATATGTTAACATGAATTAGCTATTTTAGTACAAAGTAATAATGAATTTTCCAAAGGAAAATAATACTAGAAGAGATGCATCATTACATATGTTTTTAGTATCTTTAATGTGCAACTTAACAGAAGACAGCTAGATACTTATATCTGCTTTTTCAGTCAATTTATTGTGATGCCACACCCCAAATAGTCTTTTGAAAACTCTACAACACCCTAATGAGAGAATGAGAGTGAAAAGGCAAATTACATTACATTGCAAAATAACATTACAGCATTGTTATGATAAGAGTTTTCACCTCCTGGATGCAGACCTTCAATGCTGAAAGGTCCTGGAATCCCCAATCATACTTAAAAGAAAAATTGAAAAAAAAATTTTTTTTTTAATTTAAAATTTAAAAAAATTTTAAATTGGGGACCTCCTAGAGGTCCCCAATCATACTTTACAAATTCTTTTCTAAGCTATTCTAGATTCATTTTATTCCATATGAGTTTTAGTGTACATCTGTGGAGTTTCATAAAAGAAGATGGTATTTTTTTTATTGACATTGTATGAAATTTGTAAGCTAAATTGCTGCTGCTGTTAAGTCCTGTCAAGTCAGGTCTGACTCATAGCGACCATATGCCCAACAGAACAAAACAGTGCCCTGTTCTGTGTCATCTCCTAACTGTTATGTTTGAGACCACCGCTGCTGCCACTGTGTCGATTTCATCTGGCTGACTGTCTCAGTGGATTATATGAACAAGTATCAGGGTTAAAGGAAGACTCACTAACAACCTGCGACATGCAGGTGATACAATCTTGCTTGTTAGAAGCAGAGAGGACTTAAAATACTTGCTGATGAAGATCAAAGATCACAGTCTTCAGTATGGATTGAACCTCAGTACAAAGAAAACAAAAAATCCTCACCATTGGACAAATAGGTAAGGAGAAATGATTGAAGTTTCAACGACTTCACTTTTCTTACATCCATGATTAACATTCATTGAAGTAGCAGCCCCCAAAATTAAATGTATTACATTAGGCAAATCTGCTGCAAAAGAACTCTTTAAAGTGTTAAAAGTCACTTTGAGATCTAAAGTGCAATTAACCCAAGCCATGGTATTTTCAATCACCAACTATGTGTGTGAAGGTTAGGCAATGAATAAAGAAGACTGGAGAAAAAAAATGATGCTTTTAAATTACGGTGTTGGAGAAGAATTATAAAAGTGCCATGGTCTTCCAGAGGAACAAACAAATCTGTCTTAGAAGAAGTACAGCCAGAATGCTCCTCAGAAGCAAAGATGGCAAGACTTCATCGCCTGTTCTTTCGACATGTTATTATGAGGAAGCAGGTCCTGGCAAAAGATACCATGTTTGGTAAAGTAGAGTGTCGACAAAAAAGAGGAGGATCCCCTAAAAGCTGGATTGACACAGTGGCAGCAACAGTGTTCTCAAACGTAACAATGACTGTGAGGATGGCACAGGAAAGGGCAGTGTTTCCTTTTGTTGTGTATGGGGTCACTTTGAGTTGGCACTGACTCCGAGGCACCTAATAACAAATACAATAGTAACTGTCAAGCCAAGGTCCGAAGTCATCAAGAAAGACAGATTACACAAGCACCTGTTGGAACAATGCTTTACTCAGTAGAGAAGAGACAGTAAGGTCTGTTTTAACAGTGGGCATTGGTTGTCCACATCCAAAAGGTCTCACTCCACAGTCAATGCAGAGCTTGGGGTCTGTACATACCCTTCTTTACGCTGCACTTGTGAACACCAGGAACCCTCACAAAATAGGATTGGCCAGGAGCCATGTGACATGCACCCATAAGCAGAGCAGAGAGATAAAGTTTACTGTGTACTCAGAAAAGGATGTTGGTTTCTCTGATAAGAAGAAACTGAGGGGAAACATCAAGGCAAGTGGTCGGGTCCCCTTAGTACAAACCCCCTTCCAAGACTAAGACTCAGTGGGAATACACGCTGTGATTGGTGACCACG